>NW_004444154.1:533812-535170 GCF_000243295.1 Trichechus manatus latirostris
ATCCTTTCAAAGAACCAACTTTTGGTTTTGTTGATTCTTTCTATTGTTTTTCTGTTCTCTATTTTGTTTATTTCTGCTCTGATCTTTATTATTTCCTTTTTCTGGTGGCTGTGGGATTTTTTTGCTGTTTCTTTTCTATCTCTTTGAGTTGTGTAGTTAATGTTTTGATTTTGTCCTGTTCTTCTTTATTGATTTGTGCATTTATTGCTATAAATTATTATCTGAGGACTGCCTTTGCTGTGTCCCAAAGGTTTTGGTATGATGTGTTTTCATTCTCATTTGATTCTTGGAATTTTTTGATTCCATGTCTGATTTCTTCTATTACCCAGTGGTTGCTAAACAGGGTGTTATTTAGTTTCCATGTAATTGATTTTTTTTCCTTGCTCTTTCTGTTGTTAATTTCTACCTTGATGGGGTTGTGGTCAGAGAAGATACTTTGTATTATCTCATCATTTTGGATCTTGTTGAGGTTGCTCTGTGGCCTGAGACGTGGTCTATTCTGGAGAACATTCCATGTGCACTGGAAAAGAATGTGCACTTTGCAGCTGTAAGATGGAGTGTTCTATATATGTCTATGAGGTCAGGTTGGCTGATTGTGCCCCTTAGGTCTTCTGTATCTTTGTTGAGTTTCTTTTTAGATCTTCTGTCCTTTGCCGAAAGTGGTGTGTTGAAGTCTCCTACTATTATTGTACTACTGTCAATTTCTCTTTTCAGCATTGTTAGAGTTTTTTTTAATGTATTTGGGAGCCCAGTTATTGGGTGCAAAGATGTTTATTGTGGTTATATGTTCATGTTGGATCATCCCCTTAATCACTTTATAGTGTCCTTCTTTGTCTTTTATGTTGGATTTTGTTTTAAATCTATTTTATCTGAGATTAGTGTTGCCACTCCTGCTCTTTTTTGGTAGCTGTTTGCTTGATATATTTTTTTCCATCCTTTGATTTTTTTTTAAATTTTTTTATTGTACTTTAGATGAAGGTTTACAGAACTAATAGTTTCTCATTAAACAGTCAGTACACGTATTGTTTTATGACATTGGTTAACAAGCCCATGACATGTCAACACTCTCCCTTCTCGACCTTGAGGACTTTTTTTCTGGTGAAAATATACATAGCCAAAGAGACACCATTTCAAAAATTTCTACATGTGTAATTCAGTGACATCAATTACATTCTTCCAGTTGTGCTGTTATTCTCACTATCTTTTTCCAAATTATTCCATCACCATTATCTTCAACTCACTGTCCCCTAGGCTTCCCATTGAAACTTTTGAGTTGCTGTTGTCAATTTGATCTCACATAGATAATTATTTTCTTTTTTTGTACCTTAGATGAAGGTTTACAGAACAAATAGTTTCTC
>NW_004444154.1:537137-538243 GCF_000243295.1 Trichechus manatus latirostris
TTTTGGATTTCTAATTGTTGCGTTTCTATAATTTCTATTTGTGAATTTTTTTTGGCATTTTGTTCCTGCATTATTTTCCTGAATTCTTCCATTTTTCTGTCTGTATTTTCCATGAATTTGTCTGCATTTTCCATGAATTTTTCTGTTTTTTCCTCATTTTTGTCTGCTTTTTGCTTCAAGTCTTGTATAATTCTGAGTATTGGAGATTTGAATTCCCTATCAGGTAGTTCTAGTGCCTTTTCTTCTACTGGAAAGTCATCTGGCATCTTATTTTGGATGTCTACTGGAACCGTCCTGTCCTGTTTTTGTAAATGTTTTGATATTGTCTGCTGTCTTTGGGGCATTAAGTAGTTATTTTTATTGTTTATTGATTGTAGATTTGTTTGTTTCATGTTTTTTTTTTAAATTTTTATTTGGCTATGTCTGAGCAGGCGGGCTGTGTGCTCTTTGTTGTTCGCTCATCTGTGGGTATGATACTTTTCATCTCCTTCTCCAATTAGCAGTGTCAGTCTCTCAGATATGATACAGCAGGGTAGGTCTAGTTGAAGAGGAGTTTCTGGGATGGGTTGTCTGTGGCACTTACTAAGGCCACCAGGGCAGTTTGGTAATCAGTGCAGGGCAGGTTCTGGTAGGTCCTGCCTGTGCTGCTTGGTAGTGTGACATTAAATGCACAGTGCAGGTAGGCAGGATTGGGGGAGATTGTGATGTGTGGAGCTAAGATGGGTATGGGAGAAAGGAGAGAGGAACAGGAGGCAAAAACACAGACAAAAAGATGTTAGGGGAGTTAGCCGTTGGAGTAGAGAGATAAGAGACTATGAAATGGAGAAAAACAAAAAGGGGAAGAGGAAGAAAAAAAAGAAAAGAAAGAATAAATCAAAATCAGAAACAAAAAAGAACATCAAAGCTCCCAGGGATGCCACCGGTGCAGCTATGAGGTCTGGGGAAGTTGTTCCCAGGTGTTGAAGTACATCCTGGCTAGTAGGTGTAGAGTTATTCAAAGCCAGGTATTCCGGTGACAGGAAGAGAAGGAAGGTATAGATAGATGAGAAACTGAGTAATGAAGAGACAAAAAGGGAAAAAGAGGGAAAAGAAAACTAAACAAATTA
>NW_004444154.1:539158-547360 GCF_000243295.1 Trichechus manatus latirostris
CCATTTACATTCAGTGTAATTATTGATAGGTGTGAGTTTATTGCTGTCATTTTGTAGTGCTTTTTTTTTATGGTGCTGATGTTTTCTTTGTTCCTCTTACTATCTGGTGCTGAATTCCTCTTGTATGTGGATTTTTTTCATTTTTTTTTTTTTGAGGGTTTGTTTTCACTGAGACTTTATGTTTTTATTCTTTATTTTGATGAGTAGGTTTGTTAACTTTCTTTGTGGTTACCTTCAAAATTACCCTTATCTTCCTAGGTTTGAACCAGTCTATTATTACTTGGTATTGCCTTGCCTTCCTCTCCGTTAGAAAGTTCTGTACTGACACCTTTTATTACCTTTCTTATTGTTCTGTTGCTCTTGTCATTTAAAGACTAATCTCTCTGGTTCCCTGTTGTAATTCTTTTGGTTTTGGATAGTCCTCAAAAGTTCATTTCCTAGGTTAGTATCTGTCTGGCACAATCCTGTGTCCTAGATTCAGCCTGTGGTCTGGTGTTGTTTGTTCTCAGATTGAAGGATTCTCTTTAATAAGTCTTGTAAGTTTGGTTTGGTTTTTACATAGTCTCTTATTTTCTGTTTATCTGGAAATGACCTAAGTTCACCATCATATCTGAACGAGAGTTTTGCAGGGTATATTATTCTTGGCTGGAAATTTTTTATTTCAAGGTTTTATATATGTCATCCCATTGCCTTCTTGCCTGCATGGTTTCTGCCAAATAATCTGAACTGAGTCTTATTGTTTCTCCTCTGTATGTGACTTTTTGTTTTTCTCGAGCTGCTCTCAGGATTATTTGTCTTTAGTTTTCGTGAGTGTGATTATGATATGCTTTGGTGATTTTCTTTTGGGGTCTATCATTTATTGGGTTTGTTGAGCTTAGATGGTCAGCTTTTCATCTTTCATGATGTTGGGGAGGTTTTCTGTCAGCAATTCTTCAATAATACTCTCTGTGTCTTCTGTTTTCTCCCCCTGTTCTGGAACTCTGATCACTCACGGATTTTTGCTTTTGATTGTATCCCACATAATTCTCAGGGTTTCTTCATTTTTCTTCGTTCTTTTTTCTGATTTTTCCTTAAACAGAGTTGTATCCAAGTGTTTGTCTTCAATTTCTCTGATCCTGTCTTCCATCATTTCAAACCTGCTCCTTAGCCCTTCTATGACACTGTGCATTTCTGAAATCTGGTTTATATTTTGGATTTCTGATTGTTGTTTTTGTATGATTTCTAGTTGTGAATTTATTTTAGCATTTTCTTCCTGTACTATTTTCTTGAATTCTTTCATTTTTTGTCTGTAGTTTCCATGAATTTGTCTGCCTTTTCCATGAATTTGTGGATTTTTTTCCTCATTTCTGTCTGCTTTTTGTTTCAAGTCTTGGATAATTCTGAATATTAGAAATTTGAATTCCCTATCAGGTAGTTATAGTGCCTTTTCTTCTACTGGAAAGTCATCTGGTGTTTTATTTGGGGCACCTACTGGAACCATCCTGTCCTGTTTTTGTATATGTTTTGATATTGTCTGCTGTTTGGGGGGCATTCAGTTGTTATTTTCCTTGTTTATTGATTGTAGATTTGTATGTTACATCCTGCTTTTTTGTTTTATTTGGTTACATCTGAGCAGGTGGGCTGTCCATTCTTTGTTGTTTGCTTGTCTGTAGGTGTCATACTTTTCACCTCCTTCTCATATGAGCAAGTTAAGTCACTCAGGTGTGGTACAGCAGGGCAGGCCCAGCTGAAAGGGAGTCGCTGGGAAGGGTTGTTTGTGGCACCTCCTAGTGACTGACAGCACTGGCCAGGAATCAGTAGGTCATGCCTGTGCTGCTTGGGAGTGTGATGTTTGGCACACAGTGCAGTAGGCAGGAAGGAGGGGGGTGATTATGATGTGTGGAGCTAAGATGGGTACAGGAAAGAGGAGAGAGAGGAGAGAGGAACAGGAGCCACCAACATACACAGAAACGAACAAACAAACAAACAAAAAAGAGTGCTAAAGGAGGTTGCTGTTGGAGCAGACAGATGAGAGACTGAGAAATGGAGAAAAACAAAAAGAAACATGGTAAAAGAAAAAAATGAATAAATAAAATTAGAGGGGGAAAAAAAAAAAAAGAAATGCCACCAGGTATCCTACCAGTGTGGCTGCTAGGACTGGGCAAGTTGCTCCCAGGCTGTGAAGTACAGCCTGGCTAGAAGGGCTAAAGGTGTCACACAGCACCAGGTATTCAGGAGACAGGAAGAGAAGGTAAGTATAGAGAGATGAGAAACTGAAAATGAAGAAAGACAAAAAGGGAAAAAGAGAGAGAAGAAAACAAAGCAAAGAAACCAAAAAAAGCTGCAAAAAACAAAACAAAACAAAAGCATGAAAAAATAAATGCTCCAAGGGATGTCACTGTTTGTTTGCACAGAGTAAGGGAGTAGCTCCCAAGCTGCGCACTACTGCCTGGGTAGAAGGGGCTCTCAAGCCAAGAAAAGAAAAGGAAACAAACAAAGCAACAAATCAAAACAGAACAAATCAGAACAAACAAACAAAAAGCCCCAGGGATCCCACCAGCATGACGGCATGGGCTGAGGAGCAGTTTCACAGCGAAGCGGTGTTTCACAGCCTTTCAGGAAGAAGCAAAGATGGGTCACGGAGCCAGGTATTTGAGAGAAAGGAGGGGGAGGTGGTGAGAGGTAAGGAAGAAAACTAAAGAAGTAGAAGAAAGCAACACCAGCAGCCAACAAATGGCACTCAGGAAACTGACCAGTGCAGACAGGTGGAATCCAAGCAACACTGGGGTGAAGCCAGTGCTTCCCAGCCAAGAGACTGTGGCTGCAGGAAGCAGAGGAGGGCGAGTGGGGGTGAAGAAGGGTGAGGGGTGGGAAAGCATATATCACTGGTTACCGGTTGTTCTATCTTCTGCTGGAAACTCCATGAAGCTGCTTTCTTGTACCCCCTGTTCACTGATCTCCAAAAGGAGTCCAAGATGGCGGATCTGTGCTGTGGTAGCTGATAGGAGACCTCTGTGTGTATCTTTCCTCATTGTCTGTTCTCGATCAGTTTCTTATTCCATTTAGTGCTTGACTGAGATCTTTACCTCTTCATTTGATGCTTAGGACTTCAGGATTGACACGTGTCTCTGTTTGACTTAGTTTTTCTGATCTTTGCTGTGGAAGGATGACTTGGTGCTTCTGTCTATAGTGCCATGTTGCCCAAAGTACTTTTTTTTTTAATATTACATTATAACTCTATCATTTGTCTATTGCCTCCTCAAAACACAGTGGATTAAAATAAAAACCATTTATTATATTAGTCTCAGGGTTGGCTGGAGGGTTCTTTAATCCTCCAGCTTTGACTGGGCTCCTTCATATGTCTGCCACCAGGAGATCTTGGTTGGATCCCTCACTTGTTGTGTGTCCACTGGCTGGCTGGTCTAGAATGATCCAAGATGGAAATACTGGGCTCCCTTACTCATAGTCTCTCAACCACCAGGATGCCAAAAACAAAACACAAACTACAGAGTTGATTCTGACTCATGGAGACTCCATGTGTGTCAGAGTAGAAATGTGCTCCCTAGGATTTTCAATGGCTGATTTTCAGAAGTAGACTACCAGGCCTTTCTTCCAAGGCATCTCTGTATGCACTCAAACCTCCCCCTTTTGGTTAGCAGCTGAGCATGTTAATCGTTTGCACCACTCAGGGAATCTTCCAGGAAGCCAGCCTGGGTTTATTTCCATGGTTGTGGTAAGATTCTAAGAGAGAAAGCAGAACCACAGGAAGCTCAGACTCTGAACTGGCACATTGTCACTGCCACCACAACTATTGGCCAGTACAGGTTACAAGGCCAGCACTGATCCAAGGGCTGGAAAGGTAGACTCTACCTCTCAGTGGGAGAGGCTGCTAAGTGAAGAATTGCAGCTAGTCTTTGTAATCCATCTATGGTAATAATGTAAGCACATTTCTGTCTCGTTGCATAGACATTTTTAATGGCTTCATAGTATTTCATTGAGTACTCCCATCATAAATAATTTAAACAGTCTCATATTGTAAGACATTTAAGTTTTTTTATTTGGCTTTCTGTGGCAGAACAAACAGCTTCGTGTAGGGGAGGAACTTTTCTATCTGTGATAATTAAAAAGAAAAAAAAAAAACAATAAACAAAGAAACCAAAAACCTTAATATAGAATCATAGAAGTCAACCTATTTAAAAGTTTGTAAATATTGTTATTGTTCTTCCTACATATTTCCAAAACACTTTTTCAAAAGGCTGAAACCAATTTAAATTCCCATTGTAGTATAAACCAAACCAAACCAAAAACATCCATTCAGACACCCTATAGGACAAAGTAGACATACCTCACAGGGTTTCCAAGGATGTAATCTTTAAGGAAGCATACTATCACATCTTTCTCCTGTGAAGCCACTGGTCAGCTTGAACCACCTACCTCTTGGTTAGCAGCTGAATACTTAACCACTGTGCCACTAGGGTCCCTTAACAAGGCACTATCATGGAGTAATTAAAAGCATGGGTTCTTCAAGAGAAAATTTCCTATTCTGCCACTTACTAGCTGTGTTACTTTGGACAAGTTTTTTAACCTTTTGTGCCATGTCTTACTTATCTTTAAAAGGAGGGTAAGGGTAATTCCTATCTCTTAGAGCCAGGACTGGCTGCATAATTTGTGTGGCCTAGTGCAGAATCTTCCAGACTCCCTCCACTTTCTAATTTCTTGTCTCTGTCGTTCAAAAGTTATTAAAAAATTCAAGATGGCGCAGCAGAGCATTAAACTCAGCATGGGCCTTTCTGAGCTCAGGGTCCTGTGCTACCACAGAGGGTCCATGCTCATGAAACTGTCCCTTCTTAGAGCTGTTAAGATAACTGCTTTGCCTAGGACACAGTAAGAATTCAGTAAATTCCAGCTACTTTTAATAAAGCCTTGGGGCGGGGGGAGGTACATATTATTAGTCCTATTTTGCAAATGAAATAATTGAGGATTGGGAAAATAAAACACTTTACCCAACAAAATCAGGCAGCTACTGAGTGGCTGAACCATGACTGAACTCAGATCTGCTTCCAAAGCAAATGGGCAGAAATCCCTGAGATTTCTAACTCAAAGAAATGAACTTTGTCCCTTTTCCACTGAAGGTGAAACGAGGAGCCCAGGAATCCACTTCCTTCTTCTGTCAAGAGAACAGGGAACAGAGAGTTGCACAAATTTTATCTGTGGTATTTAGGTGTATGTTTTAGGTCAAAGGCATGTCTTGAGAACCTTTGGTTTGGGGTTGGGCTCTTTGTGATTTCCCAGCTGAGCATTTAGCTTATTCCGACTAGAAACTTAAGAGTGAGCACCAGTTCTCAGACCTCTGGTATCTTAAGTACTTAAATAACTCCACCTCAAGTGGAAAACCCAGGAGCTTTCCCTATCCTGCCCAACTGGCATCACTCTTTCCTTTCTTCCAGCTGTAATGTTTCCTGGCCTCCAAAGAATGAAGAAAACCCTATTGCTGTCGAGTAGATTTCAACTTATAGTGACCCTATGGGACAGAGTAGAACTGCCCTACAGAGTTTCCAAAGCTATAATCTTTATGGAAGCAGACTGCCACGTCTTTCTCCCATGAGGCAGCTGGTGAGTTTGAACCACTGACTTTTTGTTTAGTAGCTGAGTGCTTTAACCACTGAGCAACCAGGCTCCTTAATGAATGAAGAACAGTCTGAAAAACCTGCTGAAGCTGCAAGAAGGGGGGTTCCCTATAAATCTGGCTGATTACTCTGGCTGAGAATAATCGTGGTTTCAAGGACGAACCCTAGAAACGATGGTGCATAATCAGACATGGCATGTCTCACCAGGAGAGTCCCTTCCCTACAGTGCACTCACACATTCACTCAACAAACACATGTTAGGCACTTTATACATATGAGCTCTTTTAATTCTCCCAGTACTCCAGGGGGCAGGCATGGCCATTTCCACCTTACAGATGAGGAAACCGAGGGTCAGAGAGTATAATCACATGTCTTAAGTCACGCAAGCTAGACAGGGATGGAGTCAGATTTTGAACCCAGGTCTCTCCAGTGGTAAAGCCTGTATTTTTAATCACTGTACACTGAGCTTTTTACCAAAGTGTCTTAGTTATCTAGTACTGCTATAACAGAACTACCACAAATGGGTGGCTTTAACAAACAGAAATTTATTTTCTCACAGTTTAGGAGGCTAGAAGTCTGAACTCAGGGTGCTGGCTGTAGGGGAAGGCTTTCTGTCCTGTTGGCTCTAGGGGAAGATCCTTGTTTCTTTTGAGTTTCTGCTCCTGGGCTATGTGGCTTGGCATTTCTCTTGGCATCTGCTACCTGGCTTGCTTTTTTAATTTCTTTTATATCTCAAAAGAGATTGACTTAAGACACACCCTTTACTAATACTGCCTTATTAACCTAACAAAGACAACCCATTTGCAAATGGGATTATAATCACAGGTATAACCCTTTGCCATGGAGTCAATTCCAACTCATAGCGACCCTATAGAACAGAGTAGAACTGTCCCATAGGGTTTCCAAGGAGTGGCTGGTGGATTCAAACTGCTGGCCTTTTGGTTAACAGCCTAAACTCTTAACCACTGGGCTACCAGGGGTTACGATTTACAACACATATTTTTGTGGGACACAATTCAAACCATAACACAGAGACACAGCAAAGATAAGATAAAAAACAAAAAACAAACCAGTTGTCATGGAGTCGATTCCATGTGTTTCAGAGTAGAACTATGCTGCACAGGGTTTTCAATGGCTGATTTTTCAGAAGTTAATCATCAGAATTTTCTTCTGAAGTGCCTCTGGATGGACTTGAACCTCCACCCTTTCAGTTAACAGCTGGGCACTTAACCGTTTATGCCACCCAGGGACTCATGTTATCTAGGAATTGTGCTCAGCACTTGGGGAGTACAGAGACACAGCGAAGATAAGAAGGTTGAGTCCCTGTTTTCAAGATGCTCACAGCCCAGAGAAGAAAATGAACAGCACAGCAGATGTGCTGCTAGGGAAACACGAGAAGGAATTCATGGGGCAGATGAGCTAGGGGATGGGATTTTGTGCACAAGGACCAGTGAGTTTCATGACACTGAAGTAAAAGGGGCATAACCTGGTTGGGGAAACTTGTGAAAAAATCCCGAAAGGACAAAACTGTCAGAATTGCAGTCAGATTACAGTCAGGAAAACAGAAATCACATTAATTATTTTAACAACAAGAATCCACTATGGAGGACTATGGAAAGCAGGTATTGGAGGGCTAAGAAATATAAAACAAAACACTAAGCTGACACAGAGATAGTGACTTCAGGAAGCAGCAACCATCCCTAGGGCCTATGGAGGGAGGGCGCATTAGAAGCTTAGCGCAAGGTCAAGAGAAGCTGGGACTCAGACACTGAAGAAGGGACAGTGCTGTGGGTTCCTGATCCTCTGAGAGGCAGAGGGAGGCTGGTTCTGCAGGTGGTGTGCTAGAGCTAGCTAGGAGGGGCTCAGAAGGACTGGCTGCTAAATCTTCAGAAACATTGTGAGCCAGTTGCTAAACCACTGGCAGTTTGAAGTCAGCCATGGTAGCAGTATTTACACCACAGAAAGGGGTCAATGCTACAGAACAGGACTTTTTTTTTTCTCCTCAGAGAATCAGGTTTCTGAACATGGTGGGAGACTGTAATAACCAAGGCTGCTTGCTGCTATAAAACAAACCAAACCTGTCACTGTCTAGTTAATCCCGACTCATAGAGACCCTATAGGACAGCGTAGAACTGCCCCATAGGATTTCCAAGCAGCAGCTGGTAGATTTGAACTACCAACCCTTTGGTTAGCAGCCAATGGCTTAACTACTGTGCCACAAGGGCTGCTATAGTGACCGGCTATTGCGGGGGTGAGGTTGACAGGAACAGCAAGCAAACAGGGAGAATCCAGCCCCTTCTCCTTCTTTCTATCTTCCAGCCTCCCTCGGAGCTCCTGTTCTGCAGAACTTATCAGCAAGTCACCTGGCAAGGGAAAATTGTGTTTTTCTGAGTCCCAGACCTCACATCCCAAAAGGAGCTTCTAGAAGGGTCAGTTTGGAGCTGACAGACAATAGCTTAAACTCAATGGGGCTTGACTCTCTGACCTCTAGGAAGCACTATTGCATAGTGGTTGACAGTTTTTTATTTTTATTTTATTGTACTTCAGGTGAAGGTTTACAGAATAAATAGATTCTCACGAAACAGTAGTACACATA
>NW_004444154.1:547460-595898 GCF_000243295.1 Trichechus manatus latirostris
CTTTTTGATGAAAATATACATAGCCAAAGATACACCATTTCAAAAATTTCTACATGCACAGTTCAGTGACATCGACTATGCTCTTCCAATTGTGCTGCTATTCTCACTTTAGATGAAGGTTTATGGAACAAAATAGTTTCTCACTAAACAGTTAGTACACATGTTGCCCTGTGACAATGGTTAACAACCTCACAACACGTCAACACTATCCTTACTCTCAACCTTGGGTTCCCTATCACCAGCTTTCCTGTCCTCTTCTGCCTTCTAGTCCTTATTCCTGGACTGCTGTGCCTCATTAGTCTGGTTGACAGTTTTGACCTTAAAAGAATTCAGACCTCTGTTCAAATGCTGGCTTTGCCAGTTGCTTCAAGCTCTGTGACTTTGGATAAGGTATTTAACTTCTCTGCCTTGCATTATTCATTTGTAAAATGGATATAATTATAGTACCTAGTTGTGAATGGATTAAATGAGATGTTGGCCATAAGGTAAGTATCCTCATCTTGTCCTTCAAATCTTTGCTCAAATGTCACCTTCTCAGTGAGATCTTCCCTGTTGAATATTTCAAATTGTACCCCCTCTACCCTAGGAATAAGGAGCCCTGGTGGCATAGCGGTTAAGAGCCTGGCTGCTAACCACAAAGGTCAGCAGTTCAAATCTACCAGCTGCTCCTTGGAAATCCTATGGGCAGTTCTACTCTGTCCTATAGGGTTGCTATGAGTTGGAATTGACTTCGATGGCAACAAGTTTTGTTTTTTTTTAACCCTAGGAATGGTCCCTGAGTGGTATAGTTTGCACTAGACTGTTAACAAAGAGGTTAAACCCACTCAATGGCACCATGGAAGAAAGGCCTGGCAATCTGCTTCCATAAAGATTACAGCCAAGAAAACCCTATGGAGCTCAGTTCTGCTCTGTAACACATGGGGTCATCATGAGTCAGAATTGACTCAATGGCAATGGTTTTTTTTTCCTGCTGCGGCACCTAACGCTCATTATTCCCCTTCTATGCTGTATCCTTCTCTAGCCTTTATCATCTTACAACACATAATATAATTTACTTATTATTCATTTATTTTCCTGTCTCCCTGAGCTCCATGAGAGCAGAGCATTTGGTTTGTTTTGTTGTTTGGAACGTTGTTGGTATTCAATAAATATTTATTGCATGAATGAAAAGCCTTATCTAGCAAACAGTATGAACTGAAGAAATGTTGCTATTGTGGTGTGGCTGGTGGCTTAAGACTGCCCACTTTTTGGTCAGCAGCTGAGCACTTAACTATTGTACCACCAGGGTTTATTAAAGATAGCCATGCAGAGCCAGGGGCCATGTTCTTCTGCCTTCTGAGGAAAACACAGCATTTACACACTTAACAAACACTACCACTAGTTGCCCAGCTAAAGTCCCTCATTCCAGAGGTCAATGACTCACTATTGTTATTGTTGTGTGCTGTCAAGGCGATTTTTACTCACAGCCACCTTATATCGCAGAGTAGAACTGCCCCGTAGGGTTTCTTAGGCTGTAACCTTTACAGGAGCCGTTTGCTACATCTTTTTCCTGTGGATTGGCTGGTGGTTAGCATCATCTACCTTTTGATTAGCAGCTGAGCACTTAACCACTGCACCACCAGAGCTCCTTGAAGAAATGCTAGCTATTACTAGTAGGATGACCATTATGTTATGAATATTTTGGCCTTCTACCTACACACTGCTACTACATAACCTAACTCCCCTCTGTAAAATGAGACATTGACCTACTTAGAAAGTCTCTGGAGAGGGCTGATGGAGCTGGAGTTTCTGGTCCTCAATAAGAGCTAGAAAATTTTAGGTTTTTTGACTTCTATTAGACAGTCCTCAAAGCTTGCCAGTAGATTTACCCTTCGGACGTGACTGAGGTGAACTTTTTGTTCAGTGGTTAGATAAAAGAAGCAAATGCAGAGCTTTGTGCCTGGAGCATGCCAGAAAGACGCTGTAACATGCCAACACCACAGAGCAGCCTCTTCATTTGCCTTTTTACAAGGTGACAGATTAAACTGCTAACATCCCAAGGAGAAACTGGCAGAGCTCATTATATGACACGTGTACTTTTTTTTTTTTTAAATGTTATTAATCAGCGATTCTTTGAGGGCCTTCTTTAACAAGTAGAAGTGGTTTTGTATTAGCTTAAAGAAGAAACCAACCACTTCCCTATTCTGTGTTGTTGTTGTTAGGTGCCATCAGGTCGGTTCCGACTCATAGCAACCATATGTACAACAGAACGAGACATTGCCCCGTCCTGCCCCATCCTCACAATCATTGATATCCTATACTAAGCGTATTTCTTCCCTCACTGTGGCCAGTATAGCCATATCCTGATATGCATAGGCTACACAGTCAAGGTTAAGTATACCTTATTGAGTGTAATTTGCAGAGTCAACCATATGGGCTGTGTGGATCCTTAGGAACTAAGAAAGCGTGAATTGACTTATGTGGACTATGGGTTTGTCCTTGTCTTCCATTCTTGACCTGCACTTGAGGTTACTCAGGCAGTGAGAGATAAGGAAGGACTCTGTCATTTGGGGCAGATAAATGATGATAGTAATGGTGGCTCACACTAATTGAGCGCTCACTATAGAGCTCAGCTGCTAACCAAAAGGTTGGTGTTCAAATCCACCAGCAGCTCCTTGGAAACCCTATGGGGCAGTTCTACTCTGTTCTATAGGGTCGCTATGAGTTGAAATTGACTTGATGGCACCTAACAACAACAATAACAACAACCACCTAAGTGAGAGATCTCATCAATTTTCGGAGCAGCTTTAAAAGATGTGTAAGTGCTACTATTATTCCAACTTTCCAGATTAGAAAAGTGAGGTTTAGAGAAATTATTTGACTTTTCCAATGTTACACAAATAGTAAATGAAGGTACTGGGATTTGAATCCAGTGATTCGGATCCCAAAATCATACTCTTAGCCACTTTATAAGCCATAGATTTAGAACCTGGGGACCCTTCAGGTGTATTTCACTGATGTTAACTCTTCTTTGGTAAAGTCTTTTAGGAGGAACGTTTGAGTCTTGCCTCAGTTGAACTCCAGTGTAAAAGGACTCTCTGTACACATAAGATCACCATGAGTTAGAGTCGACTTGATGACAACTGGTTCAACTAGTCTTCCCTTGGGTCACAGAATTTAAAAGGGAGCAGAGCCGCAAAGAAGAATTGATGCATTTGAATTATGTCATTGGTGAAGAATATTGAATATACCGTGGACTGCCAGAAGAACGACCAAATCTGTCTTGGAAGAAGTATAGTCAGAATGCTCTTTAGAAGTGAGGATGGTGAGACTTCATCATGTCTACTTTGGACATGTTATCAGTCCCTGGAGAAAGACATCATGCTTAGTAGAGTAGAGGGTCATTGGAAAAGAGGAAGACCCTGGACGAGCTGGACAGACACGATGGCTACAACAATGGGCTCAAACATAGCAACAATTGTGAGGATGGCACAGGACTGGAACGGACCAACAACAACAGCACCCCCTAAGGTCAGTGTATTGAATGCAAGGCAATGAGCTTTTCCTGGGAGAAGGCAAGAGGTCCGTCCCTTTCCTCATGTGTAAAACAGATATAATAATAGTACCCCAACTTGTGAGGATCTTGTAAAAATTAAATAAGATAATATATGTCAGTAACTTAGTGCAATGCCTGGAACATGGTAAATACTTAATAAACCATTAGATGTTACTCAGAAAGTGGCATTTTCTTTTGCATGAGAAAAATGAGATGTCAAAAATGTCACAAGAAAGCTTAGAAAATCTCCTATACTAGCGTTTCCCAAGGCATGTTCCCTGTATCCCGGAGCCAAAAGATGATCTGCGCAGAATGAGTTATAGCATCAAGTAGGGTTTGGAAATATGTTTGTGATTTCTCCCTCTTTATAAATTAAATGCTCTGAGAAGTCTTGTAATAACAACCTTGCTTAACTTGGTTTCACACAGCATCTCCTAAGTGCATTTGATACAGAAGTTTCTTTTTTCACATAACAGCTAATATTTTTTGGAATACACTGAAAGTGGCATCTTACATCATCTTCTAACTCTTTGTGCAGGGCGGGGGGCTCTTCAACTAATTTTCAAGTTTCTTGACCATATTGAATGTTTCTTTATATCTATCATAGCGGTTGACATATAGTAAAACCCAAACCCAGTCTGTTGGTGTCAAGTTGATTCCAACTTGTAGCGACCCCAGGCACTAGCAAAACAAATGTTGCTCAAAGAGTTCACTAGATTCTGTGTTCTATTCCACATATAGAGCACTTCAGGCCAGCCAAGTATGAAATGATCCGACACCGAGGCAGAGAGGGTAATGTCACAGAGAGAGCATTGCATGAAAATTCTCCATGCTTTACTTCCCTCATTTATAATTTAAACCAAAAACCAAACGTGTTTCCATGGAGTCATTTCTGACTCATAGCAACCCTATAGGACAGAGTAGAACTGCCCTATAGGGTTTCCAAGGATCGGTTAGTGGATTCAAACTGCCAACCTTGTGGTTACCAGCCGTGCTATCAACCACTTTGCCAGCAAGACTCCATTTATAACTTAAGTGTGTCAAATTGAAGAGCTCTTCAGTTATTGTCTATCTTTAGATTCTACGTAACCCTGAATTAGGAGAGTTAGAGTTGGCGAAGCTTTATGATATGAATAAGCAAAATAGAAAAATATACAACCTCGTTAGCTATTGCCATCTTGTTGATGTGTGCTGTTGAGTTGATTCTGACTAATAGTGACCCTACAGGACAGAGTAGAACTGCCCCGTAGGGTTTCCTAGGTTGTAATCTTTATGGGAGCAGATTTCCAGGACTTTTCTACCAAGGAGCTTCTAGTGAGTTCTAATCGCCAATCTCTTTGGTTAGCAGCTGAACACTCAACCATTGTGCCACCAGGACTCCTTACCCTGGGTAAAATTCTCAAATTTTCCAAGTCAAGAGAATGTGTCCAGGATCATTGTGTTTTTGGTAAATGTGACAGTAATAAAATAGTAGCATTAAAATGAAACCATGGATCTTTCTGGAATTATTTTCCTGTAGTTCATCAGTGATACAAACCTTTTACTGGATACATTAGTTAGCCTTTTCTAATTGTGAAAAAGTCATCTTCCTAAATCTTATAAGACTTGTGAGTTCCAGAAGATATAGATAACACTTTAATGCACGCATTCTCAGAGTTCTTGGGTGCTCTCTATTCCATCTGTGGAAACTGGGGGTGTGATCGTTTGCAAAAGACCCTGTCATGGATTGAATTATGTCTCCCAAAAAATGTGTGTATCAATTTGGCTGTGCTGTGATTCCCAGTATTGTGTGGTTGTCCTCCATGTTGTGATTGTAATTTTATGTTAAAGAGGATTAGGGTGGGATTGTAACACCCTTATTAAGACCACATCCCTGATCCAATGTAAAGGGAGTTTCCCTGGGGTGCAGCCTGCACCACCTTTTATCTCTTGTAAGAGATAAAAGGAAAGGGAAACAAGCAGAGAGTTGGGGACCTCATACAACCAAGAAAGAAGCACCGGGAGTAGAGCGCATCCTTTGGACCTGGGGTTCCTGTGCAGAGAAGCTCCTAGTTCAGGGGAAGATTGATGACAAAAACTTTCCTCCAGAGCCGACGGAGAGAGAAAGCCTTCCTCTGGAGCTGATGCCCTGAGTTTGGACTTGTAGCCTACTAGACTGTGAGAATAAATTTCTCTTTGTTAAAAGCCATCCACTTGTGGTATTTCTGTTATAGCAGCAGTAGATGAAGTTTTAAAAAAACAAAGATGTTGTTTTGATGACTAAGATACACCTGACCCAAGTCATGGTATTTTCAGTAGCCTCATATGTATCGACAGCTGGACAATGGCAAAGGAAGACAGAAGAATAATTGATGTTTTTGAAGTACGGTATTGGTGAGGAATATTGCATATACAGTGGACTGCCAGAAGAACAAAGAAATCAGTCTTAGAAAAAAATACAACCAGAATTCTCCTTAGAAGCAAGGATGGTGAGACTTTGTCTTGCTCACTTTGAACACATTGTCAGGAAAGACCAATCGCTAGAGAAGGACAGCATGTTTGGTAGAGTGCCAGTGAAAATGAGGGAAACCTCAGTGAGATGTATTGACGCAATAGCCACGACAATGGTCTCAAACATACCATGGATCATGAAGATGGCACAGGACCTGGCAAGGTTTTGTTCTGTTATACACGAGGTCACCATGAGTCGGAGCTGACCTGAGGGTAACAACAACTGGTTATATCTCAGGATTTCAATTAAGACGGGAATAGGCTTGACTATTTCTCAACAATTTTGGAACAATTCTCAGGGTCAAAGAAGAAACCACAAAATGATTTCTGTTATTATTCAATGAATGATTGTAATATTAAGATATATTATTATAATATTAATATTATAAACCCAAACCCAAACCCATTGCCATCGAGTCAATTCTGACTCATAGCAACTCTATGGGACAGAGTAGAACTGCCCCATAAGGTTTCCAAGGATTGGTTAGTGGACTCAGATTGCCAAACTTTTGGTTAGTGCTGAGCTCTTAACCACCATGCCACCAGAGCTTCATATGTATATATATAATAATTAATATTGTATATATATATATATATTAAATAGCAAAGAAAAGAAGTCCTTGTTCAGGTATTCACAAACTCTGGCTTGTGGACTGTTTTGGTACAGCCTGAGATAAGAATGGTTTTTACCTTTTCAAATGGTTGTTAAAAAGCAAGACAAACATACTAGTATCACAAAACAATATGTATACTAATTGTTTAATGGGAAGCTAGTTTGTTCTGTAAACCTTCATCTAAAGTACAATTAAAAAAAGAAAAAGAAAAACAAACAAACAATATGTAACAAAGACCTTGAGTGGCCCGCAAAGCCTAAAATAGCTATTCTGTAGTCCAGTACAAGTCACTAAATAGATCCTTTGCCAAGTTTTACCCACTCAGCTGCTAACCGAAAGGTTGGCTATTCCAGTTTACCCAGACACCCCTTGGAAGAAAGGCCTGGTGTTCTACTTTGAAAAATCAGCCTCATAAGCACAGTTCTACTCTGACACACATGGGGTCGTCATGAGTCAGAATCAACTGGACGACAGCTGCTTTTTTTTTTTTTTAAAAAAAAAAAAAACGCTGGTTTTGTCAGGTGTAGGAGTATGTCCCTTTTCTTTATTGTTGCAGTGGAGTTGGTCCCTGCCATTTCCAGACAGTAGCTCTAGAGGAAAAACCAGTCTTACTTGTCAGACTGGTCAAAGAGGGGAAGAAGCTCCCAGACAGACCTTTTTTTAAGCTTTAAATGTTTCAGTGTTTAAACTACTAAGAATTATAGTTGTCCTAACTCTTAATATATTTAATTTTCATAACTTGGAACGTCAAGAAGAAATAAAAGTTCTGAATGTATTTGAAACTTGCTGACACCTTGTTTTTTTTCCATAGGACAAATCCATTGCATCTCATATTTATTTTTATTGCATCTATAAATCGACTGGGAACAATAAAAATCTAGAAGCCTGAATATCAGGAAGGAAAGAAGCTTGGTCAGAACTTGCTGGTAGCTCTTTAAAATACAAATTTATTACAAGCCACAAAGTCTGTCTTGGAAGAAATACAGCCAGAGTTCACCTTGGAAGCGAGGATGGCAAGACTTCTTCTCACCTACTTTGGGCGTGTTATCAGGAGGGACCAGTCCCTGGAGAAGGACATCCTGCTTGGTAAAGCAGAGTCAGCGAAAAAGAGGAAGATTCTCAATGAGATCGATTGATACAGTGTCTACAACAATGGGCTCAAACATAACAACAATTGTGAGGATGGCACAGGACCGGGAAGTGTTTTGTTCTGTTGTACATAGGGTCACTATAAGTCAGAACCTACTTGATGGCACCTAACAACAAACAACAACACAAGCCACAAAAACACTATGAACCAGCTTGTTGTTTTTCCTCTTTCATAGTGGAGAACAGTGTCTTCTCTCATCGGCAGCCAATGAATTGGTAAGATGGCAGGCCAGTGCCTTTTCAGGGAATGTTGTTGTTGGTTGCCGTTGAGTTGGCTTCAACTCATGGTGACTTTATGTGTCAAAGAATGAAACATTGCCCTGCCCTGTGCCATCTTCATGATCATTGGTATGTTTGAATCCATTGTTGCAGCTACTGAGTAGTGCCTTCCAACCTAGGGGATTTATTTTCCAGCACTATATCGGACACTATTCCATTGTGATCCATAGGGTTTTCACTGGCTAATTTCTGGATGTAGATTGCCAAACCTTCCTTCCTGGTCTTAGTCTGGAAGCTTTGCTGAAATCTGTCCATCGTGGGTAACCTTGTTAGTATTTGAAATACCAGTGGCAAAGCTTCCAGCATCATAGCAACACGCAAGCCACCACAGTGCGACAAACTGACAGATGGGTTGTTTCAGGGAATAGTCACCCTTTTATTTTCACCGTTCTTGTTTTTGTCATTATTTGTTCCTTCTTCCTCCCTGGGCCATCCTTAGGAATATGAAAAAACAGGACGTATCATTCTGCATTTACTGTCTGTGATTGTGCCTTCAACCTTTATTCCCTTCTTCACTCTCACAGGGGCTTTGGCAGCAAGTTCTCAGTTCTCTCTGCCACAGCACCCATCACCCTGTTCTGTACTCTTCCACTCACTTGCTTGGTTTACTCGTTAGTGTATAAGTTCTTTGAGTGAGGGATCACACCTTATTCATCTTTTTATTCCAAACACCCAACATGGAGCCTGGCACATAGGCTTCAACAAAATTTTCTTAAATGAATAAGTAAATTAAAGCCAAATGAAATTAATAATAGAGAGCACTTACTATGTTTCAACCACTGTTTTAAACACCTCGCCTATATTAATTAGTGGAATCTTCATTAAACCAATCGTGAGATAGCTCTATTATTATGTCCATTTACACGTAAATGAGATGAAGGTGGAGTGGTGATGGTAGACTTCCTGTCTTTAGAGCAGTAGCTACTGAAAACTGGATCTTTCCTAACACCTTGGTCCTAGAGTTGCTGGTGTAGGGATGTAGTTGGGGTGATAATGGAAGTGGTCCCATGGAACCTACCACCCCCAATTCTGGGAGGAAGGGCAATGTTTGAGCACAGTGATGTTTCTATATAGAAATCTTCCCTCTGGCTAACCTCACCCTGACCATCCGTAATTCCTCAGGCTGCTAGTGCATAAAGGTGCCTGTGTCCATCCAGACTCTTGGCCGCCAAACCACACCAGCCCACCTGCTCACCATGGGATGAGGGTCCATACAAACAGGTTGCTGGCATTTAGGCCCTCTTCTGGCATTTGTCTCAAATCCTATTGCTTCTCTTCCATTCTCAATCTCTTTTCCTATTCTCTTCCAGTGTCTACGTGGCTGTCCTCTGGCCTTCTTGGCTTTGTTTTCAGCTCCAGCTCCTTACCAGCATTTTTGATTTTGCAGCGGACCTTGGCTTCCTTGGTGAACCTCACTGGGCACGGCCAGCCCTCCCCTCAACTCTTCTGTCCCTGGCAGCTTCTGGCAAATCTCCTACTTGACCAAACTCCAACTTGAGTCCCAACCTCCAGGGCTAGTTTGGTTTCTATATTAGAACAAATCCGTCTTGGAAGAAGTACAACCAGAACCTTTCACAGAAACAGTGATGGTGAGACTTTGACTCACATATTTTGGACGTGTTGTCAGGAGGGATCAGTCCCTGGAGAAGGACATCATGCCTGGTAAAGTAGGGGGTCAGTGAAAAAGAGGAAGACTCTCAACAAGATGGACTGACACAGTGGCTGCAACAATGGGCTCAAGCATAACAGCGATTGTGAAGATGGCACAGGACCAGGCAGTGTTTTGTTGTGTTATACATAGCGTTGCTATGAGTCAGAACCAACTCCATGGCACCTAACAACATTAGTTTCCTAGCACTGCCATAAAAAATACCACAAAGTGGGTAGCTTTAAACAACAGAAATTTATTGTCTCACCATTCTGGAGGCTAGAAAATCTAAATCAATGTGTTGACTGGCTATGCTCTGGCTGAAGGCTTTAGGGAAAGATCTCTTCTTGTCTTTCTCCCAGCTTCTGGTAGCTCCAGGCATCCCCTTGCAGCTGTAGCATAACTCTGTCTGTCTCTCTGTGTCTTTTCTCCTCTTTTATAAGGACATAACTCTTATAGAATTAGGACCCACCCTACTCCAGTATGACCTCAGGTTAACTGACAATATCTTCAAAGACCCTGCTTCCAAACAAGATCACCTTCACAAGTACGATGGTTTAGGACTTCAGCATATCTTTTTTGGGGAACACAAATCAATCTGTAACAGCCCTTAAGGCAGGGATGGGATTCCCCAAAGCTTATCACATGGCTGTATGCACAAATGATGTGATGGGTTATATATCTCTAGTTCCAGAATGGGAGAGGGTGGCCATAAAACTTTTCATAATAAGATGTTGGCTTATCTCCCCATTCTCACCTGTCAGTACTGTTTGTGGTTCCCCCAAACCACCATCCCCTCTTGTCTCTGGGCTTTTGCACACTCCATTCCCATTGTCTGGGAGACTTTCCCACCCCCACCCTTCATCCTTCAGACTCTGCTCATGTTTTTGGATTAATTTTGATGTTATTTCCCACAGCTTATATCCATCCACCCCCAACCTGGACCATGTAGTTACCTTCTCTCTCTCTTTTTTTTTTTCTCCTTTATCACCCAGTAAATCTCTATCATCAGCGTAATAGCTAATGTTCACTGGGTGCTTCATCTGGGCAGGTCCAGTTCTAAAAATTTTACAAGAACTGACTCAGTTGATCCTCCCACAACCACCCTAAAACAGATACCATTGTTATCTCTCTTGCAGATGAGGACATCTGGAACAGAGAAGTTAAATAGCTTGTCTAAAGCTAATTAGTGGTGTAGACAGGTTTTTTTTTTTTTTTTTTAATTACATGTATAGATTATTTTATTTCTCTATACTTTGATGAGGAAAATAGCAGAGTTTGTTGTATGTAGAATGTAGACAGGTTTAAAACCCGGCACATCTGGCTCTGGAGCCACAATGATGAAACTTCTTCCAACCACCCCTCATGTCATAGAATTTATCAGGATGTACTGCATGATATTGTTTTTGTTGTCAGCTGCTGTGGAGTCCGCCCCTAACCCATGGTGAGCCCATGCAGAAACACTGCCTGGTCCTGCACCATCCCCATGAGCGTTTGTGATCCATAGGAATTTCACTGGTTGATGGTCAGAAGTAGATCACCAGGTCTTTCTTCCTAGTCTGTCTTAGTCTGGAAGCTCCATTGAAATCTGTTCTGCATCATAGCAACAGGCAAGCCCCCACTGACAGATGGGTGGTGGCTGTGCATGAAGTGCATTGGCCGGGAATCAAACCCTAATCTTCTGCAGGGAAGGTGAGAATTGTATCACTGAACCACCACTGCCTCATTGTGTTGTTACTTATCTATTTTATTTGTAACTACGTCTGAACATCAACCCCAAACCTTGGCAAAAATTAAGTGAAACTCAAACTATTTGTGAATGAATATCTGAATTCTAATTATAGGTAACTTGAATCTCATAAACCCAAATAATACATTCTTGATTTTTCATCTGGTCAGAGCAAATCTGACTAAAGAAGGGTGGTCAGTCAACTGGTATGCTGTCTTTGGGTCCCTTATCAATTTCTGCACTAATAAATGTTATTCAATATGAAGAATTTGAGCTGAAAGAAATTTAAGTGTTGTCTATCCAGCCCCATGTTACACAGTAGAGATTGGGGGTCAGAGCATTTAAGGGACTTGTTCAAGGTCACTCATCTAGGTGGTCACAAACAGGATGCCAGTTTGGCTGATTTCCAGTCCTGTGTCCTTTCCTCTACACCTGGTCAAACAGAAACTACAGAGTCATATGAGGGTGAGCAGTTAAAATAAACACTGAGTCTGCAACTGGTTTGATTATCACTCTAAACAGATTGGTAGGACTCATGTCTTTAACGCTCCCTGGGGCTGTGATCAGCCCAGAGCAAACACAGTGCGTCTGATAGGGAGGTCAGATGCTGCAGAGGCAGTAAGGAACAAGGAGTTTTTTCTTACAGCTCGGCCTCTTGCTGTGTGACCTTGGGCATAGTGCTTTGCTTCTCTGGTGTCCAGTCTCCTCCTCTGTTCTATGACAGGGTTTGATTAGCTTGATCTTGAAAGCTCCTTCTGACTCTGAAATTCTAACATTCTTTCTCACCAGTCAGGATGGTCCCCTTATGGTCCGCTTTGTTACTGGCCGTGTTCATTCCTGACACAATGCCTTCATGCCTTCACCCAAGTCACTCCTCCTCACTAACAGCTTGTGTCCAACTCCTCACTGTAATCCAAATCTTCTGCTAACATAGCGTAAGTCTTAACTCCCAGGTGTGAAGAAAGAGCAAGAACTTTGGGTCAAATCCAGATTCTTCTCTTTACTTGTTACATGACCTTGAGCAGTTGCTTAACTTCTCTTAGCCTCCATCTGCAAAGTGAGGTTAATAATACTTACCCAATAAAATTTGTTGTGATGATAAAATGGAATTAAATATGATATAAATTACCCAACAGTTCCTGGAATATAAGAAACTAGGGGTCAGCATCATTATTCTGTAAAGGGCCAGACAGTATATAATTTCTGTTTGCAGGGCATATGGTCTCCCAGGTCTATCATTGTAGGGTGAAAACAGCCATAGACAATATGTAAACAAATGACAAATGGGCTGGTTGTGTCCCAACACAATTTCATTTATAAAAATAAGTGGCTCATGTACACCAATGTTCACTGCGTTACTATTCATGATAACCAAATGTGGAAACTACCAAAACGTCTGTCAGCTGATGAATGGATAAACAAAATGTGGTATATACGTGCTAGGGATTGAATTGTGTCCCCCAAAACTATGTGTTGTAAATCCTATGCCTGTGGTTATAATCCCATTTGGGAATGGGCTGTCTTTGTTATGTTAATGAGGCAGGATTAGAGTAGGATGTGTTTTGAGTCAATCTCTTACAAGATATAAAATGAGCGGATTAGGACAAGCAAGGAAGCGGAGACAGGGAGATGCCAAGCCACGTGAAGATCGCCCAGGAGCAGAAGCTCAGAAGAGAACCGACCTTCCTTCAAAGCCGACAGAGAGAGAAAGCCTTCCCCTAGAACTGGCACCCTGATTTTGGACTTCTAGCCTCCTACACTGTGAAAAAAAAAAAATTTCTGTTTGTTAAAGCCATCCACTGTGGTATTTCTGTTGTAGCAGCACTAGATAACTAAGACAATACATACAATAGAATATTACTCATCCATGAAGAAAAATGAAGTCATGATACATGCTATGACGTGGGTGAACTTGGAACACATTGCGCTGAATGAAATAAGTCAATCACAAAAGGACAAATATTATATGATCCCACTTACATGCAATATGTAGAATAGGCAAGTGTATCGAGACCAAAGTTTATTAGTAGTTAACAGGGATGAGGGAGGGGGAAAGAGGGCTTCATTGCTTAGGAGGCCTTGAGCTTCTGTTAAGGGTGACAGAAACATTTGGAAATGGGTAGTGATGGTTGCACATGATAAATGTTAATGTCACTGAATTGTACATGTAAATAATGCTGAAATGGAAAATGGTTTATTATAACAAAACATTTGGCATTTCAATATTATCTGGTTGGGTTTGAACCACTAAGCTTTAGTTAGTAGCTGAGTGCTTAACCGTTTCAAACCCACCCAGAGGTGCCTCAGAAGAAAGGCTTGGCAGTCTGCTTCCAAAAGTTCACAGCCATGAAAACCCTATGGAGTGCAGTTCTACTCTGAAACACATGGGGTCACTATGAGTTGGAATCGCCTCGAAGCCAACTGGTGTACACAGTTAAAAAATGAAAGATGAAAACCTGGTGGCAGACTGGATTCGCTCCCCAGTGCTGCGGCGGCTTGCCCACCCCTATAGTAGATTATGATTCTCCTTATTTTTAAATAAACCTTAGGCAGTTTTATACTGTCTTTGTCTTCCTGTCCAGCCCCTCCGGGCCTAACCCCTCCTTTCCCAGCTGACGGTTACCTTCAGGGCAAGAATGTAGATCAATTCATTATTGCCCCTTCACCCAGAGCTCGAGCACAAGCAGTAGGTGTGCGGCATGTGCTGGTTGACTGGGGATGAAGAGGAGTCCCTGAATCCAGTCCAGGCTCTGAGGCCCCCAAATGCAGTGGTGTGGGGGCCTGGCACCAGGGGAGAAGGAAGCCATTCTCAGCACCGAGGGGCCTGCAGATGTGGAGGGACTTTGCTTTGTAAGAAAGTGTTGTGCTGTACCATGTGTAAAAAGGTCCAGCTGGTACACCAGGTTACCTGTCAGAGGTGGGAGTTGGCACATGGGGCCACTGCAGAGGTTTGCTGCTGTGCCAGGCCTTGCCATGGGCTCTGCAGAGAGCAGCGTGGTGGGGTCTATGGGCAGGGCTGGGAGCAGCCACTCACTTCACAGAGCTTAATGAAAAACATAAAGATAAAGGACAGGGAGAGAAAGAAGAAAACCCAACCATGCTGATGTGCCAGCTTGTAAATTGAGGTGACCTGCTGGATGAGTGCTCTTGGAGCTGGGGTGACATTTGCTGCCAGTCGCTCTGGGTTTGGAACGGGAACTGGGCTTTTAGATGTTGATAATTGTAACACGCAGAGATTCTGTCGCCAGTCTGGTAGTTATTCTGCTAATCTCGGTGTCCCAGCTAGTGGCCAAACAGGGAAAATAAAAATCACTTTCTCTTCCCTTAATCCCCGGTACAGTTCCAACTGAATTCAGTAGGCCCCTCGCCGGGCAGGATTCATCAGCACTGCTCTGCTGGGTGCAGCGGCTCAGGGTAGCCCCTGATAGGCAGGTGAATCAGCCACTCCCTCCCACAGGGTCTCGTCAGGGCCAGGCTCCCAGATGGGGTTCAGTGGAGTTTGGGGATGATGGGGATTGTTGATTCAACATCACAGCTTTCAGAATCCTCTGGGTTTGGGTTTGAATTCTCCCTCTAAACGGGTGACTTACAGAACTTCTGCCTTCAGTTAAGAACACGGACTCTGGGGACCAACTTCTGGATTCTAATCTTGACTCTATCACTTCACCAGCTCTGTGATCCAGGCATGTGACTTAGTGCTGTGTGCCCCAGTTAAAAACCAACAAGCTGCTGCCAAGTCCATCCCAACTCCTGGTGGCCCCATGCATGTCAGAGCAGAACTGTGCTCCATAGGATTTTCAACGGCTGACTTTCCAGAAGTAGATTGCCAGGTCTTTCTTTTGAGGCACCTCCGGGTGGTCTCAAACAGCCAACCTTTCAGTTAGTAGTCAAGCACTTAGCTTTTTGTATCACTCAGGGACTCCATGCCTCAGTTAATCAGTTAACGTGTGTGTGAAATGGGAGCAACAATTGCACCTCTTCAAAGTGTTGTTATGAGGAGTAAATGAGTACACACACACACACACACACACACACACACACACATTCACACAGACGCACACACACTAGAAGGGAGTGTTGTCTGTAATATGTTCCTGCAAGGTTTATAATTTTTGTTATTATTTCCTCACCTGTACAATGGGGATAATAACATGCACTTCCTAGAGTCTTTGTGAGGACGAGATGAGATTATGAGACAAAGCCTCCATCCCATGGCCTGCCACATAGTAGGTCCTTAGGGAACGTTGCTAACTTTATGTATCCCTTCACTGCAGTCTTGTTGTGAAGAGCACAGACTAATAGTCAAGAGTTCTGAATTCTAGATCCAGCTCTGCCACCAGTTAGCTGTGCCACCTTGGGCCAGTTTCCACCCTCTCTGTTTTTTTGTTTCCTCCCTCTAAGATTAGGAGGTCAGACTCACTTCCCTCTCAGCTTCGGTGGTGTCACTCGGGTTGCAGGGGATATGGACCACATCAGGTGACACTGTAGGGGGATGACACCAAAATGACTGTCTATAAAATGTTTGTGCAGTGTTTCAGTAGAAATGTATTATTTTTTATAAAAATATCCCTGTAGTTAGTTACAACAACAAAAACATTTTCTGTAAGCCCAGTTTACATGTATCAACATACCTACAAGGCTAAAACTCTATGCTAATTTACTTTTCGAACCTTCTAATGCCCCCCCAGCTGTCATTATTGTCCAATTGCAGTGACCCTTGGAATCACGTGGTTTCATTTGTACACGCTATGAGCACACGCTATTGTTTTTTTTGTTGCCGGGGGGTTTTATAGCCGCTGATTTTGTCAGATTTTCTGGGGTTTTAGCTACAATATTGTGGTAATTAATATTTGTGGACCTATATCAATAACTTTTTTTGAGAATAAAGTAGTAACTAAAGGAAAAGAAGGAGTGATATAAAGGAATAAGTTTTTATGTGTAATATTAGTACAAAAAAACATTAGTAAGGATTCTGTATGGTCTGGTACAGAAGGAGGTCCACCCGGGGGTGGGGAGGAGACACCATGAGTTACCACACTGCGTGACACCAACCCTAGTTAAGCCACAACCGCTCAGCTTCTAATATCTGGAGCTTCCCAGAGGGTCAGGAAAGCTTATCATGGAACACTGCCTTGTAGAGATCTGCCTTTCCCATGACCCCAACTTTAGATTGTGGATATCACAGGGTAGGGTGTCCCAGTGTGTGTCGAATGGTGAAACATGACAAAGCCAGGGACACCCTGTATAACCCATGGAGCTTGCTTTCAAACAAAGAGCAAGGCTTCATCAAATCTTAGTAGCCCATGGAATTACCTCTTCTTCATCATCATCAAATATCATTATTATCACAGTAAATGTTTATTAAATGCTTTGTTGTTGTTATTATTAGTTGCCAGTGAGTCAGCTCCAACTTACGGTGAACTTACGGATAACAGAACAAAATGTTGCCCAGTCCTGTGCTCTCTCCATGATCTTTGACATGTTTGAGCCCATTGTTGAGGCTATTGTGTAAATCCATCTCATTGAGGGTTTCCCTCATTTTTGCTGACTCTCCGTTACCACACAAGGTGTCCTTTTCTAGCAATTGGTCTTTCCTGATGTGTCCAAAGTGGAATGAGCCGGAGTCTCACCATCCTCACGTCTAACCAATATTCCAGTTGTAATTCTAAGACTGCTTTGTTCTTTCTTCTGGCAGTCCAGGTATATTAAAAGCTTGACATATATTTATTTGTTTAACCCTCTTCAAGCTCCCCATGTGGACGTACCGTTATTATCTACATGTTGCAGATGAGGAAACCGGACACAGAGCTGGTATCCCGGCCAGAGTCACACAGCTGCTAAGTGAAATGGGCTTTGGACACAATGATATGAATCCTGAGTCCACCTCTTAGCCATGTGACTTACCTGGCAAACAGAGTCAACAGAGCAGGCCACAGGCTTCAGGACCTTGAGTGGAGAAATGAGGTGAACACTGGTCCAGAAAGCAGTCACAGTGTGTTCATCTGGGGGCCCGTTCCGGACCTGCTGGAAGTCAAGGACAAATTCTACAACCTTTCTGAACCACAGCTGCCCCAGCCTGGTTGGCCATGGTAGGGTCAATTTAGAGTGGTGTCCTCAGCAAGGCCTGGGAAGGGAGAGGAGGGGACACTGCTGACAGGGCAGGCCTGATCATCACCCATCCTCATCATCATTCGCACACACGCAGTGACATTTATTGGCAGGGCTCAGGATCATTCTCAGGGATGCAGAGGCAGGGCATTGCCAGATGGGAGATGTTGAGGCACTTTTAAGTTCAAGGAGTCATCAGGCAGAGAATCAGAGACCCTGTGGAGCCTCCACATTTCTTGGCTCTGTGTACCAAGAAAAACCATACTTTAAAGCGACACAGCCCTTGGATGCTTTGACCACTGAACCCCTTTGAACAGGTTCAAGGTTAATCTTCCCAGGCTATCTGGAGAAAAGAACGGAGAGTGTGTTCCAAGTGATGTTTTCAAAACACCCAGAACATGGTCCATTGCTTCCTTACCTGCCCCTCCTGCTCAGACCCTCCAGGGGATGCCATCACATCATTGTGACTGCTAGCACTTAACCTTTTGCTCAACATAATGTTAACATTTTATAGGTGAGGAAACTGAGGCCCATACATAAGTCCATTCACCACCAGCACACGCTTAGGCTGTGGCAGAGCTGGGTGCAAATCCTCATGTCTAACCAGTATTCCTGTTGTAAATCTTCTAAGATTGCTCTGTTTTTTCTTCTGGCAGTCTATGGCATAATAAAAGCTTTACATGTATTAATTCATTTAACCCTTTCCAATGTCATCCAGATTCCAAACCTCACCCCTTAACTACTCTGCTCTACTGTCCTATAGAAGAAAATCTCCACCCTTGGCTTAATACTTGAGGTACTTCATGTCTGTCCCCTGTCACTCCTGCTCACTCACCCCACACTCCAGCCACAAGGAAATTCTTGCTGTTCCCAGACTCTTGGTGTCCTTTATGAATCTCTGTCCTTCCTAAGCTGTGCATCTGCCAGGGTTTACTCTCACATATTTCTGTTGTTGTTGTTAACTGTTTTCAAGTCAGCCCCTGACCCATGGCAACCCCATGTACACCAGAACGAAATGCTGCCTGGTCCTGTGTCATTCCCATGATCAGTTGTGGATTAGACCATTGTGGTCCATGGGGTTTTCATTGGCTGATTTTCCAAAGTAGATCACCAGGCCTTTCTTCCTAGTCCATCTTGGTCTGGACGCTCCGCTGAAACCTGTTCAGCATCATAGCAACACACAAACGTCCACTGACAGATGGCGGTGGCCATGTGTGAGGTGCATTGGCTGAGAATCAAACCCAGCTTACCCGCATGCAAGGTGACAATTCTACCACTGAATCACCACTGCCACCACATTTTTCACTAAGGTTTCACACTCAGCTTACATGTCACCGTCATAGGGAAGCTTTCCTTATTTTTTCATGGACTACTGAACAGCTTCCAGTTTGCTCTTCCAAGATCCATTCTCACTAACTCCAATCTTTTCTTCATACTCCTTCCACAAGGAACTTTCTAGAATACCAATCTGATCCTGCTACTCCCTGGCTCATCATCTATCAGGGGCTCCCTGTTGTTCTTAAGATGCCTGGCATGCAAAACCCAGTTCTGGTAGCCTCTTGGGTACCCACCCCCCTATCTCGAACATTGTATCCCACCAGCCTCCCTCTCACACTGATAACTTCTCCCACTTCCCTGGCCACTCCTCACTCTCAGGCTGCCTGCCCTTCTCACATACTTTTCCCAGTTTCTGGAATCCTTTCTATCTCTACCTTCAATGACAAATGTTTCCTCAGTCTTGTAGTCTCAGTTTAAACATCTCTTCTCCATGGAGGTTCCCCTGTCTTATAAACCAAGTCAGACCTCCTGCTATGTGCTCCTATTGCTCCCCCCATAAAACTCACCAGACTTTGCTGCAGCTACTTGTTAATGTCTCTCTTCCCTAGAGACAATGTGTTTCCCTAGGATGCGTAGCCAGGCTGCTATGTGCAGAGCTCTTGGTACACAGCACGTGCTTAATGAATATTTGTTAGATGGATGAATGAAAAAATGAGTACAGTGGCTTGACCAGGGTCATACAGACAGCTAAGTCTGGTGCCTAGAGGACTCCTAATTCCCCATCTCAAACCATCTCTATGAGTGAATTTGTCCCTAGACTCTGCTTGCATGCCCATTTCCTAATCAAGACCATTTCCCCTAGTTACTACCATCTATATTTGTAGTTGTTAGTTGCTGTCAAGTTGGCCCCAATTCATGGTGATACCATGCACAATGGAAACACTGCCTGATCCTGCGCCATCTTCATGATAGGTTACAGATTGGACTGTTGTGACCCATAGGGTTTTCAGAATTAGATCTCCAGGCTTTTCTTCCTAGTCTGCCTTAGTCTGGAAGCTGCACTAAAACCTGTTCAGCATCACAGCAACACGCAAGCTTCCACTGACAGGCAGGTGGTGGCTGTGCATGAGATGCTGAGGATGGGAATGTAATCTGAGTCTCCCACAAGGAAGGCAAGAATTCTCCCACTAAATGGCCAGTGCTCCTTCTCATCAATATACTATATTAAAAACCATGTGAAACAGTGATCCCTGTTCTTCTTTGCACCTTTCAAATATTTATAGACTCTTACGCTCTTTATATTTTGCGTGCTAGTCAAATTGTGCATTTTAGCTCCTTTAATTTCTCTCTCTTAAATAAATACCTTTGTATTCACTTTGGACTGACTCCAATTTTCCTAGTTTTCCTTCTCCCACTTCCTTAATACTATTTTTTTTTTAACACCTGTCATGGATTGAATTTTGTCGCCCCAAAATACGTGTATTAATTTGGCTAGGCCACGATTCCCAGCGTTGCGTGATTGTCCTCCATTTTGTGATTGAAATTTTCCTATGTGTTGTAACTCATAACCTCTGCCTGTAGTTGATGAGGCAAGATTAAAAGATTAGGGTGGGATTGTAACACCCTTACTAAGGTCACATCCCTGGCCCAATGTAAAGGGAGTTTCTTTGGGTGTGGCCTGCACCACATTTTATCTTACAAGAGATAAAAGGAAAGGGAAACGAGCAGAGAGCAGTGTACCTCATATCACCAAGAAAGCAGCACTGGGAGCAGAGTGCATCCTTTGGACCCAGGGTTCCTAGTCCAGGGGAAGATTGATGACAAGGAACTCACTCCAGAGCCGACCAAGAGAGAAAGGCTTCCCCTGGAGCTGATACCCTGAATTTGGACTTTTAGCCTTCTAGACACTGAGAGAATAAATTTCTCTTTGTTAAAGCCATCCACTTGTGGTATTTCTCTTATAGCAGCACTAGATGACTAAGACAACACCCTTAAGTTTAAAAACACTGGCTTAAAATATAGTTTGATTTAAGTCCATAGACATTTATTAAGCCTGGTGCTTGTGATAGAAGAATGAGCAAGGCATAGTTTTAGTCCTCCAGAATTGTACAGTCTTGTATCTCCCAATTCTGCCAGGCACAAGGCTGAAAGTGGAAAGTGCTAGGGAATTTCTTTGCACTGAACATTAAGCGTGATACAAACAGCTTCTCCCTAGCCCTGTGTGTCTATTGCCCAGTGGACAGTTAGGGTAATCATCCTGGGGTTCCCCATAAAATGCATGTCCTCAGAATTGTCCTACTGAGGAGTGTGAGATCTAGGGTATTTATCTATCAAATCCCTTCCTTCATTGGCTAGAGGGTTGCTCCTCCTATCTACCCTCAGCTAATCCTCGACCACCCTTCCAAGTTGCCGCATGCGTACTGGGCATACCCTGTCGCTAGAGGTCACTCCCCGGTCAAGACACATAGGAACCCTTAAGGTGTGCTGAACCATCTGCAGATGATCTTGAGAACGGCCAAGGGGACCTACAATGGCTACTACACAGTGTTTTCCACCCCATGGTGGAGATAAAGTATGAACCTCTACAAGGTAAAATCATACTTCACTTGTCAAGAAAGTCAAGCAGAGGTTGTGGAGGAGTTCTGAGGATAATATGAGTACAAATACTAGTTAACATCTATTAAGCACTTACTATGGGATGGGTCTACCTTCTATCTGTCAGCTTCTGGTACTGTTGCTGGAAGCTATGCCACTAGTATTTCAAATATCAGCAAGGTCACCCCTATTGGACAGGTTTCAAAGGAGCTTCCAGACTAAGACAGACTAGAAATAAAGGCCTGGAGATCTATTTCTGGAAATTAGCCAATGAAAACCCTATGGATCACAATGGAATATTGTCCAATGTAGTGCTGGAGGATGAGTTCCTAGGTTGGAAGGTACTCAAAATACACAGTGGCATCCAACGATTGTGAAGACGTCCAAGGTCTGGGCAGCACTTTGTTCTGTTGTACATAGGTTTGCCATGAGTCAGAGCCAACTCAACAGCTCGAGTTATGACAAACATACAACAACAACAATGGGATGGGCACTGTACTAAGTGCTTTAGATATATTAATTCAATTAATCCTTACAGTCACTCTATGAGTTACCAAAAAACCAAATCCATTGCCATCAAGTTGATTTCTACTCATAGTGACCCTATAGGACAGAGTAGAACTGCCTCATAGGGTTTCCAAGGAGGTGCTGGTGGATTTGAGATGCTGATCTTTTGGTTAGCAGCTGCGCTATTAACCACTGTGCCATCAAGAGTCCACTCTATGTGTTAGATGATTTAAATTCTCATGTTACAGGTAAGGAAACAGAGACCTAGACAGTTTACATAATTTGCTCAATGTTGACTGTTTATAAAAGGTGGAGCACGTATCTGTCAAAGATGATGTATAGGAGCACTGCTGAGACACTGGGCCAGGCACTGTTCCAGGAGCCCATGGTCTATGAGGTCAATTGGATGATTCAAATAAATGAACAGGTAAAGACAGAATAATGCATCAGGACTAGAGGAGGGAAGTTTACAAAGTGCATCTTCCTCCATTAGTCTGTTCTGTTCCTCTAATTTTCATACACAACTTTATTTTTATGGAGTCCCTGGGTGGTGCAAACAGTTAAGCTGTTCAAACCCATCCAGAGGTGGCTCAGAAGACAGGCCTGGAGATCTGCTTCTGAAAGCCTTGAAAACTCTGCACACATGGGGTCACCATGAGTCAGAACTGACTGACGACAACTAACAACAACAACTTTATTTATTTATTTTTCTTAATCCTTTCCTGATTCCTGAGGTTGGTTACACATTGCTGAGCTGAAGTTATGATTCAAAATGGTGACAATTACTACCTCTAGGAAAGGACAACTTCCTCCTCTGGGCCTCAGTTTTCTCATCTGTCAAAATGAGTCAGCCAGACTAGATCTGTTGTTGTTGTTGTTATCTGCCATAGAGGCAACCCTCAACTCATGCAATCCCATGCATAATAGAACAAAATGCTGCCCAGTCCTGTGCCCTCCCCATGATCATTTGTGATCCATAGGGTGTTCGTAGGCTGACTTTCAGAAATAGATCACCAGGACATTCTTTCTAGCTTGTCTTAGTCTGAAAGCTCTGCTGAAACTTGTTCAACATCATACTAACACACAAGCCACCACTGGCAGACAGTGGTGTCTGCACATGAGGTGAATTGGCCAGGAATCAAATCCAGGTCTCTTGTATTAAACGTGAGAATTTTACCACTGAACCACCACTGCCTCTCAGTGGACTAAATTAGATGTTCTTCACTCTGATAGCACATTAGACTTTCTTGGGAATATTTAAAAACTACTGGAATCTGGGCCCGCCCTCAGAGATTCTGATTCAGTTGTTCTTGGAAGTGGAGGGAGGAAGCTGGGTGTTTTTTAAAAACCTTCCTAGATAAGTCTAATACACATCCAGGCTAAAAGACTGCTGGCTCTCAAGATTACTGGGTCCACCTCTCTCCCATTCCTGGGTTCTAGAGATGAGGGTAGGAATGGAAAGAGAGGGCAGTTATGAGATATTTGGAATGAAAGAAAACAGAATTAATCTTTAAAATGGATGTAGACATTAAAGTCACCAAAGACTGGAACTCCTACTTGTATATTTAATGCACATTGAATCTAGTTTCTTAAATGAGAAATTTTTTCCAGAACTGACACAGCCAGCACAAATATACACAGATTATATATCCTTTAGCCTCCTTTCCTCAATCAGCTCTTGAGGCAGCTTTGTATAATTGCAGGGCGGCATCATGATTGGAGGAAGACTCATTAACTTTCATTATGCAGATGACACAACCTTGCCTGCTGAAACTGAAGAGAACTTGAAGAACTTACTGATGAAGATCACAGATCACAGTGTTCAATATGGATTATACCTCAACATAAAGAAAATAAAAATCCTCACAACTGGACCAACAAGCAACATAATGATAAATGGAAAAAATACTGAAGTTGTCAAGGATTTCATTTTACTTGGATCCACAATCAACGCCCATGGAAGCAGCAGTCAAGAAATCAAAGGACACGTTGCATTGGGCAAATCTTCTGCAAAAGACCACTTTAAAGTGTTAAAAAGCAAGGATGTTACCTTGAAGACTAAGGTGTGCCTGACCCAAGCCGTGGTGTTTTCAGTTGTCTCATATGCATGCGAAACCTGGACAATAATAGGGAAGACTAAAGAAGAGTTGATGTTTTGAATTATGGTGTTGATGAAGAATATTCAATATACCATGGACTGCCAGAAGAACAAACAAATTTGTTTTGGAAGAAATACAGCCAGAATACTCTTTAGAAGCGAGGATGACGAGATTACGTTTCACATAGTTTGGACATGTTATCAAGAGAGACCAGTCCCTGGAGAAGGACATCAAGCTTGGTAAAGTAGAGGGTCAGCCAAAAAGAGGAAGACCCTCAATGAGATAGATTGACACAGCGGCTGAAACAATAGGCTCAAACAAAACAAAAATTCTGAGGATGGCACAGGACCAGGCAGTGTTTCATTCTGTTGTGCATAGGGTTGCTGTAAGTCAGAACCGACTCAATGGCACCTAACAGCAACTAACAAGAATGGCGAGAATTGATTTCAAATTTTGGCTCTAATGAATCTTAGATGCTTGATTCTGATCAAGTTTTTTAATGTTTCTGAACCTCAGTTTCTTTATCTGTAAGATAAGGACAACCCTATTTATCCACCTTAAGGTTATTACAGGTTAAAAATGAAGTAATATATGTGAAAAGCACTTAGCACAGGGCAGAATACATAATCATTTTTCAACAAAGTCACTTGTCTTTTTATGGAAAAGGTGATAAGACTGAACATTCTAGACCACTGCCTTGAACCCGATTTTGAAAGAGAATTTTGTGGGAGAATGGTCTTTGCCCAGATTTCATGGGCTAAACAATAATATAACAAAGCTTCTGGTTTTAAAGTGAAATAAATTCACGAAACATTCATCTTTCAGCTCAGACCTAGCATGTTGAAATCTGCCTAGAGCAGAGTTTCATGGCTGAGTTACAGCCCCTGAAAACAACAGTCTATGTTTGAAGTCTTGCACCAACCTTCACATTCCAGCCCTATTTAAAGGGACATTTTAAGTTTCCCATGAAGTGGCATTTGGGTTGATGAAATTTTTGTTGAAGGAGAAAGGAGGAAGGCAGGCAGTAAGTTTTGTTTTGTTGTCTTGTTTTAGTAGCTTCTCATATGGTGAAAAATAGAAACGATCTCTGATAGGAGAGTGTACTAGAAGTTTGTGGTGGACCTCTGGCCTGCAAAAAAGTGTTCTAAGGTTCCCATTATGTTGAGGGGTCCCCTGCACACAGAGGTGTTGCACATAGAGCAGGGAGTCCTGTCCTAAGAGATTCACAGTTTAATGGGGAGACCTACATGAAAACATATTGTCATCCAAAGTACCAAATACGAGGTTGTTGTTGTTGTTAGGTGCCATCCGGTCCCAGTCGGTTCCGACTCATAGGGACTTTATGCACAACAGAATGAGACACTGCTTGGTCCTGCGCCATCATCACAACTGTCATGCTTGAGCCCATTGTTGCAGCCATTGTGTCAATCCATATCCTTGTGGGTCTTCCTGTCTTTCATGGACGGTCTACTTTACCAAGCATGATGTCCTCCTCCAGGGATTGATCCCTCCTGATAATATGCCCAAAGTATGTGAGACATAGTCTTGATACCCTTGCTTCTAAGGAGCATTCTGGCTGTACTTTTTCAAAGACAGATTTGTTCGTTCTTTTGGCAGTCCATGGTATATTGAATATTCTTCGCCAGCACATACTTCAAAAGTGTCAATTCTTCTTTAGTCTTCTTTATTCATTGTCCAGCTTTCACATACATATAAGAAAATTGAAAACACCGTGGCTTGGGTCAGGTGTACCTTAGTCTTCAGGGTGATATCTTTGCTTTTTAACACTTTAAAGAGGTCTTTTGCAGATTTGCCCAATGCAATGCATCTTTTGATTTCTTGATTGCTGCTTCCATGGGTGTTGATTGTGAATCCAAGTGAAATAAAATCTTTGACAACTTCAATATTTTTTTCCATTTCTCATGATGTTGCTTATTGGTCCAGTTGTGAGGATTTTTGTTTTCTTTATGTTGAGATGTAATTCATATTGAAGTCTGTGATCTGTGATCTTCATCAGTGAGTTCTCCAAGTCCTCTTCATTTTCAGCAAGCAAGTTTGTGTCATCTGCATAACACAAGTCGTTAATGAGTCTTCCTCTAATCCTGATGCCCCTTTCTTCTTCATATAGTCCAGTTTCTCAGATTATTTGGTCAGTATACAGATTGAATAAATATGGTGAAAGAATACAACCCTGATCCACACATTTCCTAACTTTTAAACTACACAGTATTCCCTTGTTTTGTTTGAACAACTGCCTTTTGGTCTATGTACAGGTTCCTCATGAGCAATATTAAGTGTTCTGGAATTCCCATTCTTTGCAATGTTATCTATAATTTGTTATGATCTGCACAGTTGAATGCCTTTGCATAGTTAATAAAACACAGGTAAATACCTTTCTGATATTCTCTGCTTTTATCCAGGATCCATCTGACATCAGCAATGATATTCCAGGTTCCATGTCCTCTTTTGAATTTGGCTTGAATTTCTGGCGGTTCCCTGTTGATGTATTGCTGCAGCTGCTTTTGAATGATCTTCAGCAAAAGTTTACTCGCATGTGATATTAATGATATTGTTCGATAATTTCTGCATTCTGTTAAATCAAAATAGAAGGTACTGCGGTCTAAACCAGTTTATCTATTATATGCTCATAGTGGAGGGCCTGGGGACTGTGAGTTTTTCAGTGGCTTAAATATAAATGTCTGATGTCTGAAGAAATATCATCTCCGAAGGGCAATGTGTGTGTGTGTGTATATATATATATATATATATATATATATATATATATATATATGGATTTGTTGTTGTTAGGTGCTATCGAGTTGGTTCTGACTTATAGGGACCCTATGTACAACAGAAGAAACACTTCCCGGCCCTGTGCCAGCCTCACAATTATTGTTATGCTTCACCCATTTTTGCAGCCACTGTGTCAATCCATCTCATTGAGGGTGTTTCTCTTTTTCATTGACTCTCTAGTTTACCAAGCATGATGTTCTTCTTCTGGGACTGGTCCCTCCTGATGTATAAAATATAAAATGTTCTTTGTCAATGCCACAATTCAAATGCATCAATTCTTCTTCTGAATTGATGACAACAACAACAAATATATATATTGTAAAGCTTAAAGCACAAGAAAAAAAGTCAATAATTTATACTGAAACAAACTCAGGATTATTTTTAAAATCTTTAACATATTCTTAAATGAAACAATGTAGTTAATGTGGGATATGGATATATGGGAAAAGAGCTCTGAAAACAAGAATGCCTAGATTCTCCAAAGGTTTTAAAACAGCCTTTACTGTGGTATCATGCCTCCCCCACAACCCCCACCGGGAGATGAAGCTAGAATTGCACCTTGAGTACAAAGTAAGAATGGTAGCTAGGTGACATGTCATAAATTTTACAACCAAAGAGAGTTCTGAAACCACATGGTCAAGTTTACCTACTTAACCTGGCAATTGGTTGGGGCCTTCTGACTCAATAGACTGCTTCATGCCAGTGTCAACTCATGTCAACACTTAGATTCACAATAAACAAGATTAGACAAGTGTTGAGTCTTTTAATCACCTTTTGATTGTTTTGTGATTCTCTTTGCAAAGGAGTTAATTCTCTCAGGCTCAGTTGAGGGACAAAAGAGCAGAGACCAACAGGACAGAAGACTGGAAAAACAGGTAGCACAGTTGAAATGTAAGAGGATGTTCACTGAAGTAGGCAATACCAGTTCCAACCACCCAGCAAGGCCTCTGGCATTTTCTTTACCTGCTGTGGCTTATTTTAGGGCAACGCTTTTTCATTGCTGTTTCTTGTTCTTTCTCCTGTCTCTGGTGGGCAACAGAATTAGAATTCAGAGCAGGATATCAAAGTCTCCCTCTTTGTTTAGGAATTGGAGAAATCTGAACATTTTAACTTTTAGAAGATTAGCTTGTCATCTGAAGGCTCAGAGAAATCATAGCTTTAACTTTGAGAATGGTTGCTCTGCACAATCCACCTAGTCTTCCTTTGGATTGATTCAGTCCTTCTATATGTCTATATATTCTCCTAATCCAACAGAAACTAGACATGGATATAAAGGATGAGGCCAAAAGTTGAATCCCAATATGATCCAATCATGGACTGTTTTAACAGTAAATATTGTTATTTTTCTACATGGACTGATTTATTTAGCTGCCCTTTCTTTTATTTAATAAAAGTTGCTAAAGAAATAGTTCTTATCGCATGCTTACTTTTTGTTAGGTCCTTTGCTGGGTGGTTCTGTTACATTTTTATCATTTAATCTCTGCCTCATTCCAATGAAGTAGGTATCATTGACCCGTTTTAGAGTTGAGGAAACTGATGCTCAGAAAAATTGAGAAAATACAAGATTATAGAAGTTGCAGAGCTAAGATTCAAAACCAGATTTATTTAATTCCTAAGCTTTTTTCACAACACAGACTATTTCTAGTGAATATTCACGTTATCTTTCCCGTTTTCTGGCATAAATGAGTTATGTTCCAAGAACGTGTCAAATTCTGTTTTAGGTGCTGGGAATAAAGACAGAAATCTCCCTTCAGGTAGGTTTTTTTCTCTCAAAAAACTCAAAATCTATTGGGAACAATAACATGGGAATGGCTGACTTTAATACAAGGTAGAACAAGTATCCCAAAATGAGCTCATGTCAGAATGTTGGGAGGGAAACAGAGCAAGAAGCAACTGATTTTGACTGGGGGACTTAGGAGAACTTCATGATGGAAGGAAGTGGTGTTTTGACTTGTCCCTTAAAGGAAGAATGAAATTATGATAAGTAGAAAATGGTTCTGGATGAAGAGGTCAGGAGAAACAGAGTCAAGAAGTGTGCAGTGTGGGGAGATGGAGTTTTCTAGGATAATGTGTTCTTTAATGAACATCAGGAGGGACTTCATGGCAGAGGGACTGCCAGGGAAATTTGCAGGCAGATGCTGGTGTGCGGACTTCCTTCTATTAGCATGTGGGGGTGGGGGTGGGGCGGAGGAAAGGATGTGATCAGAATCCCTCAGCCTGGCCACATACCTGTTCAAAGTGTTCTAAGACATGGGTCACAGTGGGGTTACAGTCTTCTGAATTCCATTTTCATGACCCAGAAGATCATTCAGAAAGCATACTTTATCAGCAACCAGAAGGTCTGCCTTTGTTTACACAAAGATCAGCCTTGGCTATCTTTGGTAAATTTAAAACATAATTTACTCAGCGTTTCCTACCTCAGTCTGCCCTTTGGTATAACATTAAAAGTCCCTCATAATTCCTTCTCTGCCAGCCACTGTCTGGGTGCTGGGGTTTACTAATGGACAAGGCAGACAAGGAGCTGGCCTTCTAGAGAGGAATTCCTACAATAAAAACACAACCATATGAAGAATTGTGGCTGATAGACGATGCTACAAAGAAAGTAAAACATAGAGATGTGACAGAAAGTTATCTGGTATGAGCGGTCACCTCTCCTTGGGTGTTAAGGGAAAGTTTTCCTGAGGGGCAGTCAAGAGAATATTCACACATTTATTTAATTCAGTTTGGTAATGCAAGCTCTCCATGTACGTTTTATTATCTTCTTAAGTCTATGTTATTATTTTTAGTTGCTGTTGAGTCCGCTCTGACTCATGGCGACACAATGTACAACATAACTAAATGCCGTTTTGTCTTGGGCTATCTTCATGATAATTGGCATGTTTGAGTTCATTGTTGTGACCATTGTGTAGTGTCTTCTAATCTAGGGAGTTATCTTTCAGCACTATATGGGACAATATTCTGTTGTAATCCATGGCATTTTCATTGACTAATTTTCAGAAGTAGATTGCCAGACTTTCTTCCAGTCTGTCTTAGTCTGGAAGCACCATGGGTGACTCTGTTGGTATTTCAAATACCAGTGGCATAGCTTCCAGCATTGTAGTAACACGAATGCCACCACAGTAGGACAAACTGACAGACCAGTAAACCCATTGTCATCGAGTCAATTCTGACTCATGGTGACCCGGTAGGACAGAATAGAACTTCCCAATAGGGTTTCCAAGGAGCAGCTGGTTGATTTGAACTGCTGACCTTTTGGTTAGTGGCTGGATTCTTAACCACTGTGCCCCCAGGCCTCCAACTGATAGACAGGGGGCATAAATACAGCAAAAGGGAATCTTTTTCCCACATCTGTTCCCCAGTCACCCATTTGCCTTTCCAGAGACAAAAACTGAAATCAGTTGCTTTTATCTCATATTCTACGTATATACAAAATTATGTATGTGTGTGTGTAAAACACCAATGATAGCAATCTACATACAGCACTTGACATATTATTGCTTTTCACTTTACAATATATATAGGAGAACTTCTGTTAGTATGTAAAGTTGTCTCATTTCCTTTTAGCTGGTTCATGATATTCCATTGCATAAATATGAAGATCCGTAGTCCCAATCTGTAATTCACAAATCCCAAACTCCGTTAAAGCTAAGTTTTTCCCCCAAATGTTGACACTCAACCTCATATGGCAGAAAAATTGATCTGAACCGATGTGAAAATACTAGTGGTCTTTGGCTATTCCATTGAGAGTGAGCTTTCATGAGGTTTGCTTCAGAAGATTAAATATATCTGATTACAGCGTGCTAAGGATAGGATTATGTATCATACATGGGTTGTATTACCTAACTAAAACAATAATAGTAAAAAATAAATCTAAATTTTGAAACAAAACTGGCTCCAAGTATCTAGATAATAGACTGTGGATCTAAAGGCGATGATTGATTTAACCTACCCCTATAAATGGACACTTCAGTTGTTTCAGCTTTTGTTCGTACAAAAAACACTACAACAAATATCTTAATACACACACAATTCCACACCTGTGTGGATTATCTTAGGATAACTGCTTCAAAGAGAAATTTCACGGGTCAAAGCGTTTGTATATTTATAATTGTGATCACAATTACCGAACTGCTCTTATGCTCCCACTAGCATTGTTTAAGAGTATCAATTTACTCTGTCTGTCTGCTTTTCATGTCTACAAAGTACAATCAACTCTCAGTAATTCAGTGCTTCATTAGCCGGAACTTTCCATCAGCCAGGGCTGCACATTCTTGATTTGAAGACACTTGCTGACTCTGAGAACCGCAAGGGGTTTAATGACAAGAGAAGAGCAAATGGTGCTGAGCCTTGTTTGAATGTCAACTGGATTTGACTGAAGCCTCATTCTTGGAAAATATGTAGCCCAGGTGTACTAAATAAGGTTTAAGGATGAAACGATGTAACTGATCCTTTAAACAATACGCCAGATACTAAGCAACGAGATGGATTGACACGGTGGCTGCAACAATGGGCTCAAACATACCTTTAGTTGTGAGGATGTGTGATGGTTAAGATTGTGTGTCAACTTGGCTGAGCCATGATTCTCAGTGTTTATATGTGATCACCCCCATGATAAGATCCGCTGTGAGCAGCCAATCAGTTGAAATGGAGTTTCCTTGTGTGTGTGGCCTGCATCCGAATATAAGTGAACTTTCTGGCGTTTGCCTGCTCTGGATCCTGCAGCTGCCTCCTGTTCATCTGACCTCCGATTCTTGGGATTTGAGCTAGTAGCTTTCCTGCTGATCTTGGGATTCACTGATCTTCACAGCTTGTGAACAAGAGCCCTGGTCTCCAACCTGCTGATCCTGGGTTTGCCAGCCCCTGCAGCTACATGAATCAGGAGAAGCTTCTATCCTGATCCACCAACATGGGACATTCCAGCCTCTACAATTGCATGAGCCATTTTCTTCATATAAATCTCTTTATGTATTTATACACTTGTTTTTCTTCTCTAGAGAACCCAGCCTAAGACAGAATGGCACAGGACTGGGCAATGTTTCATTCTGTTATACAACTATGAGTTGGAATCGATTCGACAGCACCTAACAACAACAACAACATTATGACAATGATAATATTGTGCATTAAGAGGTTTATCTGAAGTGAAATATTTGTACCACTGTTTTAGCAACTACAAAGTTACTCTTGGTGAACTGGGATATTGACTCAGAACACAAGTCTTTGCCTACCCAGACAACAAAGCTTAAGGTAGAAGGATCATATTGTCAGGAATAGATTTGAGTTCAAATTCTCCCTTTGCTATCTGGTAGTTGTGCAAATTCAGGCAAGTTACCTGACCTCCTAGATTCTTAGTTATTTATTTGTGTAATTGGAACAATAATATTCTCTCTGCAGTATTATTATAATTATTATCATTACTATTTTTATTACTGGAGTCCCTGAGTGGTACAAACAGTTATTGCCCTTGGTTGCTAATCAAAAGGTTCAAGTCTACCAGGGGAACCTGAGAAGAAAAACCTGGCAATGTACTTCCAAAAAATTAGCATTGAAAACCATATGGAGCAAAGTTTCTACTCTGACACACATGATATCCTCATGACTTGGAATTGACTCAAATGGCAACTGGTGGTGATGGTATTATTACTAGGATTAAATACGATGAATGTATTGAAGATACGTGGCATAGGGTGAGTACTCATTAAATGGCTGGTTTTGCTGCTGAAGTCTTGAGCCAAGAGACAACTTGATGTCTCTTAGTTTTTTAGGTCTTACAAAATCAGTTTAAAAAACTCCACTACTTGGATTCTTTAGAGTGATTCATTTGACCAAGTAACTTACTGTATGTGATGTGAGTGTGTTTGAAGGAGCAATGACAGAGAAAGAAAACACTGGGAGGCAAGGGGATATGACATGTTGTCAATTAATCCTGGTCGCCTATGAAATAGACATGAAATGGTCTTGTCCAAAAGTGACCAAGACTATGCTTAGGGTTGCTTTCAACAGGGATGTATGTAAGCACAGGGCAGGCTTTGGGCATGACTCGAAGAGCATAGTTTTGGAGACGAGCAGAAACCAAAGGATGCTTCCTCAGGCAAGTCACTTCAGATCATTTCAGCTATCGTGAGATGTGGGAATAATTATACTTATCCTGTTACCTCCCATGGTTTCTACTCATGGCTATTTTTTTTCCTAACAGCTTCTACATGTGTAATTCAGTGACATTGATTACATTTCTTCAAGTTGTGCAACCATCTCACTATGCTATTCCAAATTATTACATCACCATTAGCATAAATTCAATGCCTCTTAAGCAAAAATTACCACTTTCTCTCTCCCTCTCTCCCCTGGTAACCACTAATAATCTTTGGTTTCTATATACTTACTTATTTCATTAAGTGAGATCATACAGCATTTGTCCTTTTGTGACTGACTTATTTCATTCAGCATAATGTTTTTTAAGGTTCATGTATCAGGACTTCATTTCTCTTTACGGCTGAGTAATATTTCATATCCATACGAAAGCTGGCCAATGAACAAAGAAAACCAAAGAAGAACTGACACCTTTGAATTATGGTGTTGGCAAAGAATATTGAATATACCATGGACTGCCAAAAGAATGAAAAAATCTGTCTTGGAAGAAGTACAGCCAGAATGTTCCTTAGAGGCAGACTACCTCTCACATACTTTGGACTTGTTATCAGGAGGGACCAGTCCCTGGAGAAGGACATCATGCTCGGTAGAGAGTCAGCGAAAGAGAGGACAATCCTTAATGAAATGAATTGATGCGGTGGCTGCAATAATGGGTTCAAGTATAAAAACGATTGTGAGGATGGCGCAGGATAGAGCAGTGTTTTGTTCTGTTGTGCATAGGGTCGTTATGAGTCGGAACCAACTCAACTGCACATAACAGCAACAACATTTCATTATGTGTATGTACCACATTTTGTTTATCCATTCATCTGTTGATGAACATTTCAGTTGTTTCTATCTTTTGGCTATTGTGAAAAGTGATGCAATGAACATTGGTGTACAAGTTTATCTTTGCATTTTTGGTTTTATTTTTTCTGGGTATATACCTCGGATTGGGAGTGCTGAGTCATATGGTAGTTGTGTGTTCAACTATTTGAGGAACCACCAAACTGTTTTCCACAATGACTGTATCATTTTACATGCCCAAAATCAATGGATGAGGGTTTCAGTTTTTCTACAGTGACGCTAACATCTATTGTTTTCTTTTTTTTTTTTTTTTATCATTGCCATTCTAATGGAGGTGAGGTGGTATCTCATTGTGGTTTTGATTTGCATCTTGGAATCAGCTTGAAAGCAGTGGGTTTGGTTTGGTTTTTGGTAATGGATAATGAACAGCAATTCAAATCCACCAGCCACTCCTTGGAAACCCTATAGGGCAGTTCTACTCTGTCCTATAGGTTCACTATGAGTAGGAATTCACTTGACAGTAATGAGTTTGGTTTTGGTTTGGAATGGATAATGACAGTGAGCATCTTTTCATGTGCTTCTTGGTCATTTGAACACCCTCTTTGGTGAAATGTCTAAGTTCTTTGCCCATTTTTTTTTATTGAGTTGTTTGTCTTTTTCTTGTTAAGTTGTAGAAGTTTTTTATACATATATATTTTGGATATTACAGCCTTATAGGGTATACGGTTCCCCCAATTTTTCTCCCACTCGGTAGATTGTCTCTACCTATGACTTTTAAATAAATGAATGTGAAACAGGGATTGTTGTCAGGACTACCAATTTTTTTAAATTATTAGGCATCAAAACTAAATTTACATGCAATGGCTTATATTTCATCTTCACCCTCAATTCCTGAGCCATTGCATTTGTTACTCTTCCAAGAACAAAGGATTTCTATTTCTTGAGCACTTTCATACATTCTTTGCACTATAACTGAAGGAAGATGGCATTTATAGATGTCTCCTTTAACCAGGTAATAGCAAGCTGCTTTAGAGTGTAGTGTCCAAAAATGTACTCCATGGAGCCATATGGACACAATTTAAATATCATGTCTCCACTTTCTAATGGTGTGGTGTGGGGCAAGTTATATAAATTCTCTGTGCCCCAGTGTTCTCCTTTGTACAATCAGAATGATAATACTGAAATCAACCTCAAGTGATCTTCATAAGCATTAAAAAAAAAACTAAACTAAACTAAAACACCTGGTGTGCTTAGAACAGTGCTCAGCACATGATAAGCATTTAGTAAACATTAGATAATGCTATTCATTCCCAAAATTGATGCATGCTTACTATATGTTAGGCATTGTGCCAGAAAATGAGATATGAGGTTGGGGCAGGGGGTGGATGTAGGAGTCTATGATGGAGTCCATACCTAGGAACTCTCTTCCCTGCTGAAGTTCTGAAACAATTGAGAAATAAGTCAAGAGAATCAGCAGATAGAGAACAAAAACGTTAGATTTATTATTGGTAAAGTCCATTTGAAAGAACATATCTTACAGTGAGAGTGAAAATGGACTTAGTAACTCTCAAACCTCCTCCCCTTTATTGATTGCACAACCCCCTCTCTCCCATCTAGGCCTGCGTATAGCCCACCCTGATAAAGTTTGAGTCTACAGCCCAGAACCACTTATTTGGGTGAAGTAAGAGGTGGGGAAAAGAGAGGTTAATTCTCCACCGCTTGGAATCTTTGTAGACTAGCTCCATCCAATGCAGAAGCCTGGACCAATGACTATAGCCACTAACCAGGTAAATCACTTCCTTCTGGAGAGGAGAAGTAGAAGTTGGAACAAGAGACCAGAGCATGGGACGAGGTCTTTCAATCTACTAAATAAAGCTGACAAGTATCTGTTTAATCTTGTGAAATCAAGAAAAGGAAGTCAGACATGTCCTCAGAAGAAAATATATGTTGTCAAATATACAAAGAAATTTTATGATAATGGTCTCAATGGTCTCTTCACAACGATCTCATAAACTATGTGGAAAGAGAACTATATTTAATTTAGTGCTTACAATTTCTCTGCAATAAGCTAGCCGTTTGGGTGCACTCTTTTAGGTTTACTCACCTGTTAAATGTTAAGGAAGTAAGAATTAGGAATGTTCCACACCCAATTACAGGCACAAGAGGCAAGAGTAGGGTACTCATGTGACAGCAAAATAAAATCCCCATGGCATTCTGCTTTCTATATGTGTTCTCTCCAAGATACATATTATAATTCATATTTGTTTGCTGCTTTAGTTGTTTGTACAACTCTTTTGTTGTTGTTGTTAGGTGCCTTGGAGTCAATTCCGACTCATAGCTACCCTATGTACAACAGAAAGAAACGCTGGCCAGTCCTGCACAATCCTCACAATTGTCATTATGCTTGAGCTCATTGTTGCAGCCACGGTGTCAATCCATCTTGTTGAGGGGCTTCCTCTTTTCTGCTGACCTGCTACTTTAACCAAACATGATATCTTTTTCCAGGGACTGGGCCCTCCTGATAACATGTCCAAAGTATGTGAGATGAACTCTTGCCATTCTTGCTTCTAAGGGGCATTCTGGCTGCACTTCTTCCAGGACAGATCTGTTCATTCTTCTGGAAATTCCCTGTTTGTGTACTGCTGCAACTGTTTTTGAATCATTTTCAGCAAAATTTTACTTATGTGTGATATTAATGATATTGTTCAGTAATTTCCATAATTTTGTTGGACTATCTTTCTTTGGATTGGGCACAAATATGTATCTCTTCCAGTCAGTTGGCTAGGTAGCTGACTTCCAAATTTCTTGGCATAGGCAAGTGAGCACCTCCAGCACTGCATGTTTGCTGTATGTTTGTTGAAACATCTCAATTGATATTCTGTCAATTCCTGGAGTCTTGTTTTTCATCAATGCCTTCAGTGCAGCTTGGATTTTTTCCTTCAGTACCATTGATTCTTCATCATATGCTACCTCCTGAAATGGCTGAATGTTGACCAATTAATTTTTCTGGTACAGTGACTCTGTGTATTTTTTCAGTCTTCTTCTGATGCTTCCTGTGTCATGCAATATTTTCCCCTCACCCTCCCTACCCCCAGTTGCAACTAATGCACATCTGTGCCTTCCTGATCTTCATGAGACTTATTTTTATTTGTAATTTCTTTTTTCATTCTTCTCTCACAACTTCTTAGAATTTTTTCAAGAATTGTGAGGAAAACTCCAAAAACTTGAGGAGTGTCTTAGTTATCTGTGCTGCTATAACAGAAATACCACAAGTGGATGGTTTCAACAAACAGAAGTTTATTCGCTCACAGTTTAATAGGCTAGAAGTCCAAATTCAGGGAACTGGATCCAAGGGAAGGCTCTTTCTCTGTCAAGTCTGGGGAAGGTCCTTGTCATAAACCTTCCCTTGTCTTTGGAACTTCTCAGCACAGGGAGCCAAGTCCAAAGGATACACTCTACAGCCAGTCCTGCTTTCTTGGTGGTATGAGGTCCCCTTGTCTCTCTGCTAACTTCTCTCTTTTATATCTCAAAAGAGGTTGATTTAAGACATACCCTAAACTTGTAGATTGAGTCCTGCCTCATTAACATTACTGCCCCTAATCCCACCTCATTAACTTCATAGAGGTAGGATTTACAACATGAAAGGAAACCATATCAGATGACAAAATGGTGGATAATCACAATACTGGGAATCATGGCCTAGCCAAGTTGACATACATTTACTTAGTCAATCTGTATGCTGAGCAAATGATCTGAGAAACGACTATATGAAGAAGAATGAGGCATCAGGATTAAAAGAAGACACAGTAATAACCTGTGTTATGCAGAAAATGAAGAGGACTTGAAGCACATACTGATGAAGATTAAAGACCACAGCCTTCAGTATGGATTATACCTCAGCATAAAGAAAACAAAAATCCTCACAACTGGACCAATAAGGAACATCATAATAAATGAATAAAAAATTGAAGTTGTCAAGGATTTCATTATACTTGAATGCACAATCAACACAACATCAAAGTAGCAGTCAAGAAATCAAAAGACGCATTGCATTGAGCTTTTGCACATTTGCTGCAAAAGACCTCTTTAAAGTGTTGAAAAGCAAAGATGTCACCTTGAAGACTAAGGTGTGCCTGACCCAAGCCATGGTTTTTTCAATTGCCTCATATGCATGCGAAAACTGGATGATGAACAAGGAAGACGGAAGAAGAATTGATGCCTTTGAATTGCGGTGTTGGAGAAGAATATTGAATATACCACTGGCTGCCAAAAGAACAAACAAATCTGTCTTGGAAGAAGTACAACCAGAAAGCTCCTTAGAAGCAAGAATGTCAAGACTACATCTCACATACTTTGGACATGTTTTCAGGAGGGATCAGTCCCTGGAGAAGGACAACATGCTTGGTAAAGTAGAGAGTCAGCAAAAAAGAGAAAGACCCTCAACAAGATGGATTGACACAGTGGCTGCAATAATGGACTTAAGCATAACAATGATTGTCAGGATGGTGCAGGACTGGGCAGTGTTTCGTTCTGTTGTACATAGGGTTGCTATGAGTCAGAACTGACTTGACGGCACTTAACAACAACGACAGTGATCAGAAACCTTGCATTCCTAACTTGACTCTGCAAATTTTTAGCTCTGTGACCTTGGATAAATCACTAATTCTTACTAAGCATTAGTTTTCTCTTTCAGATATCACCTGTCTAGTCTATTTCTCAGATTTTGTGTAAGGGTTAGATCAGTTCAAACATCACGGTGCCTTATGTATAGATGATACATTGCAAGTGTTAACAAAAGTCTCTGAGTACCAGGTTCACTGGCTATAAATTGAAGATGTTGGGTCAGGATATCTCTGGTGCTTTCCAGGTAAAAAAGTCTCTGATTCTTAGCTCCTCACCATCCTCTGGCCTTTCCATTAACTCAATTCCCCTCTAACTCAATCCCTGTCTCTTACAAATGCACAGGCCTAGATCAGGACATTGTAAAGACCAACTCAGTTTACAGCTTTAATGGGTGCTGGTATGCTGCTTTCTCAACAGCAAGACTGGAACGACTTATGGTGAGGCAAGACTATGGATTCTGAAACTGTAAGTGCTAAGATCATGTGTTTCTGAGTCACAAAGCTGGGGAAGAGATAACCTTTCAGGGGTTGGATCTGAGCAGAACAGGCAGTAGGGACATCTGAAGAGTATTGGACATACTTTTTTTCTCCCAAGTCTGCCCCTACCACTGGCTGACTTGACTATTTTCAGTCTAGGATTCAGATTCCATCAGCATCACTGAATGTTTCTTTTGAGCCAGATACTGCGACAAAATGAGCATTTCATAGGAAGGCAGGGTTCTGCCATAGGAAGTGAGTGAATCTCAGAGTCAGGGGACTCAGAGCTCTTTCTAATCCCAGCTCTGCCACTTACTGGTGTGTGGCCTCGGCAGGTGATTCAACCTAGCTCATCATCATTTTCCAGGTCTATACAGTTGTGTGTAGTATTAGATACTTTGTAGAGTGGCTTTGTATATTAAGTTATATATTGGTGCCAATATGTGTTCACAAAAACCATGCAAGATAAAGAGATAGATTCTGTTTGACTTGGTATGATTTTGGATGCATACAAAATTAAAAACATACAAAATAAAAGTGACTTTGCAGACGAGAAAGCAGTATGTTGTGGTGGTTACATTGGACGGCCAATGCCTACATTTAAATTATGCCTCTGCCATTTCCTAGCTGTCACCTTGGGCAAGTTTCTTAACCTCTCTGTGTCTCATTATTTTCATCTGTGAAACGGGTAAAATACTATCTTCAGTTGTGAAGATTAAATAAGTTAATTTATATAGAACTTGGCATGTGAAAATCACTATATGCGATATCCAATATTATTATTATTTATGGCTCTCATATAACAAGAAGATGAGAGGTAATTTCTGAGTTTAAGTTATCAGCCCTAACAATGTCAAGAGTATGGGTCACTACTGCTAAAATTCTCTTGGCTTTCTGTTCAAGGTTATGAAGTAGCTGCTGCAGCAGCTCCAAGCTTCAAGGATTCACACAGCACAAGCTAAAGCAATAAGAAAGAGGTTGCAGTCCAGGGCTTTCTCCTCAGTCAGCTCTTTGTTTTTACTCCCAGAAATCATGGACTTGCTGTTATTTCTCTCTGGTCAGGACTGGGTCACTGGCAAAGATGAATGGAATTCTATGATATTGACCAATCGTAATTTACCCTCTGGCACTGAGGAAACTGCTTCTGAAAACAAATCAAAATGGTGTTAGCAAGAAAAGGGGGAGGAGATGTTTGCTTGATAGGCAACTAGCAGTACTGAGTACACCTTTATTTTACAAATAATGACTCAGAGAGCTCAAGTGACCTAGCCAAGTGAACTTGAAGATGTCAAGTTCCAGAATGGAATATAGATTCTATGACCCCAAATTGCTTTTCCCACTACCACTTTTTATATCTCTGTTGACTAGAAAGAATTATGAAGATATAGTATATTATTTTGGGATTAATGAATTAAAGTGATTAAATGTGATCTCTTGGAAGGGAAATAGAAATTTGGGATTAGAATCCTAAGGTAGGCATTTCCATCAACAATTCCTGAGTAGGGCCTATTTTCACCTATCTATCCATCTATCTACCCACCTATACATCCTTCTGTCTATCCATCCATCCATCCATCCGTCCATCCACCCATCCATCCTCTACATTTCTATTTTTCCATCCACCCATTTATTATTCTTTATCCCATCCTTTCATCTGTCTATCCATCCATCCTTCTATATACATCCACCCATCTTCCTTTCTTTTATCTATCTATATTTATCTATCTATCTGTCTGTCTGTCTGTCTATCTTACCCATTGTATCTCACTTAGCCATCCATGCACTCACTCATATATCTACCACCCATACACTCACTCACTCATCCATCTGTATTTCTACCCATCTATTGTTCCATTCATTTACCCATTTTCCATTTCATCCATCTAACCTTCCTTCTTTCCTCCCTTTATTCCTTTCTTCTAGTCACTCACCTACTCACCTATTTATCCATCACTCACTGACTGCCTCATTGTGCTAGATGTTGAGTAACGCAAACATAAATAAGGCCTTTACCTTCAAGAAGTTCACATTCTGTTCGAAGAGCAGGCAATTCCGGTATAGTATATCCAGTGCTAACTGGGACTCTCGATATGTGAGTCTAATACTCAGGTCTTAAATGGCCTTCCTGGTTGGGCAGATAAGGGGTAGTCCATGTGGCTATGTCCTGAGGCCAGCAGGGCTGTACAGGTTGCTCGGTGCATAAGCCTTAGACTTAGTAAAGCCCTCAGTTTTAATGCAGATATCCTGATTTCTAGCATAACATCTTTGGAATGAGCAAAAACTCTTGCAGTTCTTCAGATGTTTTAAAACACTAAGTACATTTTGCTAAGCAGTCTGCCTTGAATATTTAAAATCATGTTTTATTTAAGGGAAATGACTTTCATAAATTTCTAACCCATTTGAGCTTTGTATCATTGTAATACCCTTTAAGAGCCAATTCGTGTCCAGTAAGGCTTTTCACCTTGTTTAATGACTTTTTAAAATTCTCTTTTCTTACAATCAAATCTGTATAAGCCAATTTGAAGGCCAAAAGGTTCAAGTTCAGTTCAGAGTGCTCAAATCATGAATTCAGAGAGAATATGAAATTGGTAAAATAAGGTCTGCTCATCCTTATTCAACTCTGTATCTCCCACAATTAGCCCAGTAGTCACGGTGCACACCAACTGAGGTTTGAAGAACTGCACTTTTCACTGAACATTTACAAGCAATTTAGACAAATCTTACCTTATACGTACTTAACTTGTCCTAAGCAGAGAAACTGAGCTTATGTTCCTAATTCTGAGCAACCGAAAAGGAAGAAAGCAAAATCACTGTGCTAGTCTTTATTTTTCTGAGTTTTGCCTCACTTCAACATACTTGATCTCATTTTATAAACATAACAGACCTGGGAGGTAGCTGTTATCTCCATTTGCTAACGTAGATGTTCAGGCTCAGAGAGGTTAAGTAAGGTGAGCGAAGTCATACAGCTAGGAAGTGGCAATAAAGGTCATCAGAATCCATGGTTAGTGGTCTCCTGAGGTTCATCTCTTTCTGCATCCTCCTTGCTCCATAAACTCCCATTAAGATATGGCAAAGAGCTCCCTCCTAGGCAGTGTGACAGGTCCTTGACAGGAGCACATTACCTCATTTAAACCTTGCTGTAAACCTACAAGCTAGATATTGTTGTTCTTCTCTTCCAGTTTAGGAAATGAAGGCTCTAAATGTACATAACTGTGCAAATCCAAGTTACAGAGTAGAGCCAGGAAGAATTGGATTTGAATCTTGGCTTTGGCACAATATTAGTTTCCTGAAACTTCTATAACAAATTACCCTAAACTTGGTGGCTTGAAACAACAGACATTTATTCTCTTACAGTTCTGGAGGCCAGAAGTCTGAAATCAAAGTGTCAGCAGGACTGTACTCTCTCTGTAGTCTCCAGAGAAGAATCTATTTCTTGCTTCTTCCTGTTCTGAAAGCTATTGACTTTCCTTGACTTGTGGCCACTTCTCTCTTTATTTCATCTTCACATTGCCTTCTCCTCTGTGTATCTCTTATAAAGACACATATCATTGGATTTAGAACCTACCTGGATAATCCAGCATAATTTCCCATTCTCAAGACCCTTAATTTAATTATATCCACAAAAACCCTTTTTCCAAAAAAGGTCACATTCGCAGGTTCTTGAGATAAAGACTTATCTCTAGATGGAGCAAACTTACCCAGTGACTGCCAGCCCACCCAGTGGCACCTCAGAAGAAAAGGCGTGGCGATCTGCTTCCATTAAGATTCAGTTTAAGAAAACCCTATGGAGCAGTTCTACTCTGTAACACATGGGCAACTCGACAAAAACTAACAACAACAACAACTCAACTCACTACAGCCACTTAATCGCTGATGACTATGGAATTTACAGCTTTCAACAGTCACAGCTTTCTTCTGTGTAGGCTGATAAGGTCAACACTCCTTATTCCATAGTACTGTTGTGATAGATAAATAGTGTTAATCCTTCCACCTCTTTCAGCCCTCCGTGTTCACTCAGTTCAGAGAATCCTGAATGGATGTCACATTCAAGTCCACAATAACAGGTATTACAGCTCCACAGACACACGAGCTTATGCAAATGAGGAAAACTAACACTTTATCTATAAAAATTTACTCCAAAATGTTGACTCAGAGGGGACTTCTGTCCTTTATTCTTCCCCTCCTTCCCAGAAGAGCTGGTCCCTAGAACCCCAAGTAGCTATTTAGAAAGTGTTTTCCTCAGAAAACAGTCTTCTGGCTGGAGATTTGGAAGAGTTGAGAATCCCAATCCCCTGATAACCTGGTGACCTGAAAAAGATGGCAAAGACTTTTCAGAATGGATCTTTGACGAATCCACAAAAATTATTCTTTCTGCAAACCACTCAGTATAGCCTCAGTTCTGCCGGGAAGTATACGGCTCCAGATCAAAAGATCAGGCACATTTTGTTTTACAAACTTTGGGAATAAAACCTATTTCTAAGTAGGGCCAAATGTTTGTATTTATGGGTTAATGTGAGTCACTTCTGTAACCCAGGAAAGCTGGGTCCATAGTAGAACAAATTGCCCCAACCTCTTGTCTCGCCTTTCTCCTTATGCGTTGAATTGTATCCCCTAAAAATACGTGTTGGAATTTTAACCTCTATACCTGTGGATATGATCCCGTTTGGAAATAGGGTTTTCTTTGTTATGTTAATGTGGCCATATCAGTGTAGGATGTATCATAAACCTAATCACTTCTGAGTTATAAAAAGAGTGGATTAAACACAGAAACAAGCACAAATGGGGGAAGATAGATGCTGTCCTAGTTACCTAGCATTGCTATAACAGAAATACTACAGGGGAATGACTTTAATAAACAGGAGGCTAGAAGTTTGAATTCAGGGTGCTGGCTCTGGGGGAAGTCTTTCTCTCTCTGTTGGCTCTGGAGGAATGTCCTTATCTCTTCTGAGCTTCTGCTCTTGGGTGATCTTCATGTGACTTGGTATCTGTCTTTCCCCATCTCTGTTTAATCTCTTTCATATTTCAAAAGAGATTGACTCAAGATACACCCTACACTAATCCTGTCTCATTAACATAACAAAGACAACCCATTCCCAAACGGGATATTAACCACAGACACAGAGGTTAGGATTTAACAACACATATTTTTGGGGATCACAATTCAGTCTATAACAGATTGCCACATGAAAATCACCAAGAAACCGAGAAATGTCAGGGCTAAAGAAACTGAGAGAGACGAGGATCTTCCTCCAGTGTCAACAGAGACCCTTCCCTAGAACCAATGCCCTGTAGTTGAACTTCAAGCCTCCTGAACTGTGAGAAGAGAAATTTTTATTTTTTGAAACCATCCACTTGTATTTCTGTTACACCAGTACTGGGATACTAAGACACCTTCTTTCGCCTCCTTTCCCTAACAACATTCTGTCCCATGGCAGGACTGTATTAGGCCCAGGAGGTACATCACAATATGTGGTCCCCCACTAAAAGGCTTCATATTCTAGAAGAGAGAGAGGGGTGTGCACAAAGAACCCCATCTGATGTTCCAAATGCTGTCATGGAGAATATGGAGAGTGCTGGGGTAATTTATCTTCTTGGAATATTGATCATGGCTGGGGGAGAGGAGGGGAGCTGGAACTGGCTTATGGAGGAATTGGTGTTTGAGTTTGGCCTCCAGGGGTAAATAGGCACAGGCCAGGTAGAAGGAATGGTGCATGGAAAGGCTCAGAGACAAAAAGGTAAATGTCAATTTCAGGAAACGATAGGTCCTTTCAAAGGGCTATTACTGAAGGTCTGAAACCAGGTTTTAGAAAGATCTCTCTGGCCTCGATGGAGAGGATGGACCTAAGGAGAACTGATCTATAGTTGGGGAGCCAGTTCTGATGATCTTTGACTGGTTCATGTCCAGGCATTCTTCTACGCAATTTACAGCTAATAAATGGTCGAGCTGGTATTTAAACCCAGCAGGCTGCCTCCAGGAAATGAAGATGCAGACAAGTTCCATGACAGTGGGAGTAGAAAAGAGGAGGTGGAAGGTCTAGGATTTGTTGGCTGATTGGCTAGAAGGGATGAAGAAGGCAACATGGTCCTTGATTGCACAGGGTTTTAGGCTCGGTTATGTGACTCTCTCTTCTCTTGTACCCATCCTCACTCCTACATTCTGTCGCCTAAGTGCTTATGGTCATGATATCCCCAAGCTTGACCCCTTCTGACAGGTCCCTCAAACTAGGGCACATCACCACAGCACTTTGCATAGCTGTTTTATTTTTATGTCTTGACTCTGGAGTCAGATGGCTGGATTTTGTATCTCTGCTTATACTTTCTCTCTTTGCTACTCAAGACATGATTGATGGACCAACAATATTAACTTGTTAGAAATACAGACTCTCAGACCTCACTTCAGACTTTCTTAATTGGACTCTGCATTTTACCATTTGTTTATAACGTACACCAGTTGATTCCTAGGTGCATTGAAGTTTGAAAGGCACCTTTCTTGCTGCATGACTTTGGGCATATAATGAAAACTCCTAGCTTAGTTTCCTTATGTGTAAAATGGGGGAGGGTAATAGTACCTTTCTCATAGAGTTATTTTGAAGAATAAATATTAAGTGTTTAGTTCAGAAACATAGAACAAACTTAAAAAATATTACTTATCATTGTTGTTATTTGGTTCTTATGATAGGGACCAATCCTTGCATACCAATTTATAGGTTACAAAGCACAAATCTGTTATCTTTGTTAGTCGTTACAGTAATCTTCTGAAGCAGATGAGGAAACTGAGGCTCTGAGAAATGATGTGATGGACTCATAGCTAGTATTCAAAATCTACTGCTAGTGCTTCATTTTCAAGGGGGAAATGAGGCACAGATACGTAACATTCTTATCTTTGGGCAGAGCCATTTGCATTTTGGGGAGGAAAAAGGAGGAGAAAAGCCTACCAAACATATTTTTTAGGTTAGCAAACTCTTGGAGACCTTCTATACAGACAACTCATCAGTGTGTCAGATCCGAAGAGACCCTGCTCCTCGAGATCCACCTCTACCCTTCTCTACCCTCCTCTCTACATCTAGCCTGTATGGACCACATCATTTGATTCCTTTGCTTTCTGAATTCTGGGTTTACCTGACATGGATCCCCAGAGGAGGCTGGTGGGTAGGAGGTGAATAATGATGGGTATTCCCTGACCCTCTTCCTACAAGTCTCTCTCTCTGTGTTGGCTGCATCTCTAAGGTTCTCTCCATATAGTTCTCCATTCTGGGGTTCAGTACCTGCTCTCTCCCTTAATCCCTTCGGGCCTAGCATTAGTAACAGCTCTTCTACTATGCAAGCCCTGGGTACTGTACCAGCATTCCTTGTGCCTTCCTCTCACGGGCTCCTCACCTACTAAACTTTTTCTGCTGTGACTTATTTCAAATGAGCTATCTGTTTTCTGCCATAACCCTGAATGATGAGGGTGTGGTGAGGGCTCCTTCATTTTCCAGAAGGAAAGCTGAGGCTCAGAGAGGAAAGTGTTGCATCCACTTTCACATGGCTGGTTAATGATAGAGCCAGGTCTAGAATCCACTCACATGAGTCCTGAGTCAGTATGTCCTTATGATTGGATGTTCTCTTAACCTTTTCTCCCTTCACTTCATTTGCACAGGGGCCCTGATGATACAGTGGTTAACCATTTGGCAGCTAACCAAAAGGTCAGGTCAGCAGTCTGAATCCACCAGTCACTCCTTGGAAACCCTATGGGGCAGTTCTCCTCTGTCCTGTAGGGTTGCTATAAGTCAGAATATACTCGACGACAACAGGTTTGGTTTCATTTGCGTAGGTCTCTTTTAAGGCTTCCTACTTAAACTATATTCATAAGTTTGTATTCTATTTCTGAAAGAAGGCCCCCAAATTGTATAAGCCTCAGACCTGATACAATCAGGATCTTCCCTCTACCTTGGAAAAGAAGACTAAAAGTGTTATTGACTTGACTTAATCTTAGCTTTAAATGAAGATCAAGGGAAGGCTGAAGGTTTCATCCAATGGGGACCAGCCCCAGAAAACTCAAGACAGTTACTCTTATGAACTTAGTTTTTGGCTCCTGTGACCAGTATGCCAATTCCCCTCTGTTGCTGTCCCCTTCCCATGTCCCATACATTCCTCTTCATTTCTCCTTGTCCCCTCCATTCTCGGCCACTGTGAATGGTAACACAGCTGCACATTCTGCTATCATATTGCTAGGAAAGCACAAGAACCCTTCTGAAGTCTTCTGCCTTTTTACTGATAAATTTTGGAATAAATAATATTAACATCAAAATCTGGGACTTATCATATTATAGTACTATTTAAAAGCATCAGTTGTATATTCCTGGCCTTTGCTAATACATAAATGGTGTTGATTTCCTCTTTTTTAAATCCTTTCCTATATCCCTTACTGATCCATCTCCTAGAACTTCTTGTCAGAAGAGGCTCTAGATCACCCTTGAGAGTTACCATGAACTCTCATTTAGCTCCTTTCTCTCCTCAGATAGACCCCTGGGGCAAGACAATGGAAACCAGGGTGGCTAGAGCAGCCATCTTGTACTATGATCATGAGATGACCTTGAGAATGAAGGTCACCCACAGTGTAGCCAGATAATCTCATGGATAACTGCTCCTCAGAATGGATCCATGGGGATTCTTTCTACTTTCATTTCTTACTCTTCCCCAGACACCATGCCCTGCTCAATTCTATGTCCCTGTATTATGGGTGCATCCTACCTAGAGCACCTTCCTCTCTAGTCCCTAAATGCAAAAATAATAAAAAATGGCACTGCTTTCATAAAGCTTTTTAAGATTGACCCAATCAAAAATAAATCTCTCCTTCCTCCAAGGACTCATTTACATAAAATAACATATGTTATGCCTTACATAAAGAATAAAATGTGCTAAAATATGTTTGGTATTCCTCTGTTTGTATATTGGTTTTACATTGATTTCAGTGCTCAATCTTGACTTTTTGTAGGTAGCTTTTATTATCACCATTTTATACAGGATAAAATTTAAGAGCAAAGATTTTTTTTTTTTTTTTTTTTTAATTTTCTCCAACATCATTCAGCTACTGGCGGTAGAATGACATTCTTTAATTGTAAGCCTTGAGGTAGAGCAGTGGAGCAGGGAGGTGCAAAGTGGTTTATTTATTTATTTATTTTTGTACTTTAGATGAAGGTTTACAGAGAAAATTAGTTTATCTTTGTCATGGATTGAATCGTGTCCCCCCAAAATATCTGTCAACTTGACTGAGTCATGATTCCCAGTATTGTATAATCGTGTACCATTTTGTAACCTGATGTGATTTTCTTATGTGTTTTAAATTCAATCACTATGATCTAATAAGACAGATTAGTGGCAGTTATACTGATGAAGTCTACAAGATTGGATAGTGTCTTAAGCCAATCTCTTTTGAGATATAAAAAAGAGAAGCGAGCAGAGACACATGGGAACCTCATACTACCAAGAAAGCAGTGCTGGGTGCAGAGCACGTCCTTTGGACCTGAGGTTCTTGCGCTGAGATGCTCCCAGATGAAAGGAAGACTGATGCATCACAAGGACCTTCCTCCTGAGCCG
>NW_004444154.1:595998-608926 GCF_000243295.1 Trichechus manatus latirostris
ACACATATTGTTTTGTGACATTGGTTGCCAACCCCGTGATGTGTCAACACTCTCCCCTTCTTGACCTTGGGTTCCCCATTTCCATTCATTCAGCTTTCATGTCCCCTCCTGCCTTCTCATTCTTGCCCTTGGACTGGTGTGCCCATTTAGTCTGTATACATAGTTGAGCTATGTGTATTATTGTTTGTTTTATGGACCTTTCTAATCTTTGGCTGAAGGGTGAACCTTAGGAGTGACTTCAGTATTGAATTAAAAGGGTGTTGAGGGGCCATACTCTTGGGGTTTCTCCAGTCTCTATCAGACCAGTAAGTCTGGTCTTGTTTTGTGAGTTAGAATTTTGTTCTACATTTCTCTCCCACTCTGTCTGGGACCCTCTATTGTGATCCCTGTCAGAGCAGTCAGTAGTGGTTGCCAGACACCATCTAGTTGTGCTGGACTCAGTCTGGTGGAGGCCATGGTAGATGTGGTCTGTTAGCCCTTTGAACTAATCTTCCCCTTGTATCTTTGATTTTCTTTATTCTCCCTTGCTCCGGATGGGGTGGGACCCATGGAGTATTTTAGATGGCTGCTCACAGGCTTTTAAGACCCTAGATGCTACTCACCAAAATAAGATGTACAACATTTTCTTTATAAACTATGTTATTCCAATTGAGCTAGATGTCCCCTGAGACCATGGTCCCCAGCCCTCAGCCCAGTAATTCGGTCCCTCAGGGAGTTTGGATGTGTCTATGAAGCTTCTATCTCTTTGCCTTGGTCAACTTGTGCTGCCTTCCCCAGTACTGTGTACTATCTTACTCTTCAAGGTGCAAAGTTTTAGATGAGGCATTTTTGGAACTATGCTACATTAACCTATTTGTTAATGGCAGAGTGTATGGTTCTTTATACCCCTAGAAAGAATGAAAATACGACAATATATTTGGTAGCAAGAATGAAAATTAGAAACTCACACAACCTTAGGCTCAAATCATAGGTAGCTACTTACCAACTGAGCAAGTGATTTAACATCTCTGAGACTGTGTTCTATTCCATAGAATGGAGATGTTAACACCAATGGCATAAACTGCTAGTTTTCCTCAATAGCCATTCTGCTCTTATTCCTTAGCAACAGGAAATTGTTATCCAGAACACATACTACAATTCAAGCCACTCTTAAAGAGTTAGCTAAGTACTGGCCAGTGATATCTACATTGAAGTGTCATAGGTCCCTACTGAGAATCTCTTAAAAGTCAACTGGTGCAATCTTTTACCTTTATTATTTGTTATTTCTTTCTTTTTATTGGCTGGAATGCAAGTAAAAAGACTGGAGCCACAGCAGTCATCTTGCACCACGAGATCTTGAAAATGGAGGTCACACCTAAAGGAGCCTGGTTCCTGAAAACTTTTTGGAACAGGGTCAATATACCATATGTTCTAATATGCTTCTCTTGGAAATTTTACAGTGAGAGTAAATGTTTGTCTTGTTTAAGCCATTTCTATTTTTGGGTCTCCTTTACTTTTAGCTGAACTTTATCCTAACTGTGCAATGCCTTTCTTTTAGGATCATGGTGAGTGTCTGTCATGGTTTGAATTATGTCCCCCCAAAACTGTGTGTATCAATTTGGTTAGGCCATGATTCCTGGTACTGTGTGGTTTTCCTGTATGTTGTAAACCTGCCTCTATGATGTGAATGAGGGAGGCTCGGTGGCAGTTGTGTTAGTAAGGCAGGACCTGATCTATAAGACTGGATTGCGTCCTGAGGCAATCTCTTGAGATATAAAAGACAGAAGTAAGCAGTGAGACAGGGGGACTTCATACCATGACGAAAGCAGTGCCAGGAGCAGAGCGTGTCCTTTGGACTGGGGTCACTGCTCTGAGAAGCTCCTAGTCCGGGGGAACACTGACGAGAAGGCCGAGAGAGAGAAAGCCTTCCCCTGGAGCTGACACCCTGAATTTGGACTTTTAGCCTACTTTACTGTGAAGAAATAAATTTCTCTTTGTTAAGCATCCACTTGTGGTATTTCTGTTGTAGCAGCACTAGATAACTTAGAGAAATTTATTTCCTTACAGTAAAGGAGGCTAGAAGTCCAAATTCAGGGTGTCAGCTCCAGAGGAAGGCTTTCTCTCTCTGTTGGCTTTGTCATCAATGTTCCTCTGGACTAGGAGCTTCTCTGCCCAGGGACCCAGGGTCCAAAGGACATGCTCTTGACACTGCTTTCTTGGTGGTATGAGGGTCCTCCCCACCCAGTCTCTCTGCTCACTTCTCTCTTTTATATTTCAAGAGATTGCCTCAGGACACTATCCAATATTGTAGTTTGAGTCCTGCCTTACTGACACAACTGCCACCCATCCTCCCTCTTAACATCACAGAGGCAGGATTTACAACATATAGGAAAATCACACAATACCAGGAATCATGGCCCAGCCAAATGGATACACACATTTTTGGGGGGACATAATTCAATCCATGACAGTGAGTATCAGATATATTCTATTCAAGGTACCTGGCACATGGTAGACACCAAATAAATACTAATTATTGTATTGTGATATCATCTAGCCTTGTGCACCTTAAATACTCAGTACATATTTGAGAATTGTATTAAAGAAAACATACATTTCAGGATAAAACATGGCTGAAAAAACATGTTCTTCATTGAGCGACCAAAAGATAGTCTAATAGCCTTAGTCAGGATGACCAGGGCTGGTCCTGTAATAGACCAATTTCTAGCATCTGATGTGCATTAAAGGTAGATTTGACTTCTCTGCTTAACCTGACTCACCAGATATAGGGGTAGAGGTCTGGAGTTCAAAACATCAAGTGCCCCATCCTGCTCTGACTTCATGGTTATACAGGTAATTCTGGCTAAGCTGACTACTCATAGCAGCCTAAAAGAGAATAATGAGGACTCAGAAGTCATATATGAGGGTGAATGGATTGGAAGGTGGAGGTGGCATTTATATATGAGACAGGTGTTTTGAAGTCTCAAGTGGGGTCACTTTCTTCTTCATCCTCCCAGTTAGTAAGACAGATTCCACTACCTCAGAAGGAAGGTACTCAAAACTCATTATTGAAAAATATCACTGATTTTTCCTACTTAAATGCCCAATTTTGGGGAGCAGCTATCATGAAGGAAAGTGGACTAAACATTTATTGAGCAATTACCTCTCTCAAGCTCCTTACTTCTGGTATTTTCTTAGTTCAGGTCTCATGGCAGCATCTTAAGTTAGGTATTGTCATCCCCATATTACCAAAACTAAACAAACCTGTTGCCGTGGAGTTGATTCCAACTCACAGTGACCCTATAGGACAGAGTAGAACTGCCCCATAGGGTTTCTAAGGAGTGACTGGTGGATTTGAACTGCCAACCTTTTGGTTAGTAGCCAATCTCTTAACCACCGCACCACGAGGGCTCCCATCCCCATATTAGAGATTAGACAAATGAAGGCAAGAGTGGTAAGCGGCTCACTCAAGGTCACAGAGTGAGTAAATAGCAGAACTGAGACTCACACCGAGTTCTGACTCTAAGTCCTGCTCTCTTTGAAAATAAAATCTCTATGAGGTCTTAGAAATGAGACTAGATTTTAAGAACCATGTTTTCTTCCCCTTGACTGAGCTGGAATTTCTACTTTGCTTATGACTCATATGGGAAAGAACTGGCATTCTGATCCTCTCCCACCCCTGAAGGCTCGGGCTCTACCCTTTCTTCAGCCCCAACAAGTTCTAGATCCTTAACAAAGTGAACTACCCAGAATTGGATGGTTTGATGAGCCTGAGACAAGGTAGGCACTCAGGACCTGCATCCTGCCCATTATCCCAGCTTTAGTAAGAGCATCACAGCCACCGCGTAAAGGTGACATCCATAGTTCTGCCACTCACCACCCTTCTGCTATGGGCATGTGAAGGCTCCATCAGATAGTGAAATGTCCTAGTGACAGCATCTGAGGAAAGCAATGCCGGATTATTTTTCACAAGGACAGGTGATACAAACTACCTGCTCAACAAGTTCTTTTTTTTAAACTTGTAGCTGATCACTTTTGAAAGGTTGAAGGGCTGTTTCTTAGCCTGTGCCTGAAGACTAACCATATGTGTTCTCATGATGAACTCATCATAATATGTCTACTACCACGTATTTTGGAGCAATACGGTAAATTGTAAAAATGGGCACAATTATCATGCCTGGCCATATTCATGCCTGTTGCCATGTGACTTTCCAGTTCCTTTCATCAATAAATGCAGTCTTTTTCCCCAGTTCTTGGATCTGGGCTGGCCTTGTGATGTGCTTTAGCCAATGACTGTGACAGAAGTTACAAAGTGCCAGTTCCATGTCTTTCTCTCCCTTTCTTTTGGGACCTTGCCTGGTCCGCATGTAAACAAGCTGGAGCCGTTCTGCTGGAGGATGAGAAATAGTACGAAACACTGGAATAAACATCCATATATCCATCCAACCTTTGCAATCGCGGTCATCTAGATTAGCCTTGCCAGCCCACAGCTGAACCTTAGACTCATAAGCCACATTTGTTATTGTTTAGGCCAAAAAGCTTTGTGGTAATTGGTTTTAAAACAACAGTTGATATAGACATGGCAATGACAATAGTTATTATAATAGATAATACTTGCTAAGCACAATGGTGCCAGGTGCTGTGCCTGGTCCTTGCATCTTTTTTCTCATTTCATTCTCACACCCATAAACACTAATGTTTTATTGAACATTTACTTGGTACCAGGCACTATGCTTTATATTTGTCATAAAATGTAATCCCTATGTGTTCCAAATGAGATATGTGTTTTTTATTTCCATTTTATAGGTAAAGAATGGGTCCCAGGATGGCGCAAATGGTTAACATGCTCGGCTTCGAACCAAAAGGTTGGAGGTTTGAGCCCACCTAGAGGCGCCTTGGAAAAAAGTCTGGTGATCTACTTTCATAAAATCATCCATTGCAAACCCTGTGGAACACAGTTCTGCTCTCTCACACATGGGGTCACCATGAGTTGAAGTTAACTCCACGGCTACTGGCTCTTTTAGGTAAAGACTCTGGAGGTTAAGTGAATTGGCTAAGCCTAAAGTTACGTAGCTAAAAAGTGACAGAACTGGAATTTGATCTCAGTTCTGATCAGAATCCCACATTTGTGTTTTACAACACTGGGCTATTCCACCTCTCTGACCAGTTTTCAAGAGAGGTACTTTTATTCCATATTTTTATAGAAGTCTAAGAGCTTCAAGGAGATTAAATAACTTGCCTAAGAACACCATATTAATAAGTTGGAGAGTTGGGTTTTGAATTTAGGATTCACTGACTCCCAAACCTGAATTCACCATGGTTCGTTATTAAGGAATATGTCCTGAATGAAGAACATGTTTATACCTATGCTAGGACCATGTTTGTTCTTTGTTTTAGAAACATGTTCTGTTCTGTTTGAGTGTGTTTTGAAATCTATGCTTTGCAAACCCCATATTGTAACAGAAAGCAGGTTGTAAAAGAACTGGTAAGTTATTGCCCAGAAAAACCAGCTGAGAAGCATTTCGGTGTCAATCTTATTATTGCTTTTAAATTAGCAGTAACTTCAAAATCTTTGAAGTAGCTGGCAGGCAGTGCCTGGGTTCGGGAAAACGATCGCTAGAGGATATTCTCAGCAGGCAAGTGCTTCATAAATGTTCCTTCTTTTTGTGCCTTGGCACTGAGAAAGCATGGGAAAGAGGTGGAGTGAGCTTTGCAAGAAGCTTCCAGTTGATGTGGATTGCCAGGAAGACCCAATTAGCCTGTCCCTGTCAGTAGCAAAAGCCCAAACAGAGTGAATAAATTATTTGTGGCAGTGGCCAAAGCTGCTGACAGCTTCAGAGACCACCTGTGTTGTCCTTTGATGTCAAGCTGACTAGAAGGCCCTGAGAGGCTCTAACCTCAGGGTCTTGACTGATTCCAATCTGAGACTAGAACTCAGTTAAATTAAATGGTAGTTCCTAACACCTGAAAAATAAGTGTCAAGATGTCCCTGTCTCCCATTCTGAATACCCATCTAAAGAACTCTCCTAACCATCTTCCAAGACTGGATTAAGAGTTCACTTCCTTGAAACCTCTGACATGTCATGAATTATTCTCTCTCCAGATAATATTCATCCATCTCTCCACCCATCCACCCATCCATCCATCCAGCCAGCCAGCCAGCCATCTAGCCACCTATCCACCCAGCCATTCATGAAACGTTTGATGAATGTGTTTGATGTTACGAAGCCTTGGGGATACCACTATTCTTAAGATAAACAAGGTCACTGTCACTCATGACACTTAAGTCTTGTGAAGAGTGTCGAGACCACCCAATGGGCAGCCCAAACAAGTGCCTGAGGCATCAACAAAGCAGAGGCACCAAGAAGTCATTTCGAAATAATTTGTTATTTTTACATACACACACACACACACACAACTAAGTTATCAACCTGGATGAAAAAAAAATCACAACTTGTTTGAACTTCTTTACACTTATTTATGCTTTAGGAGTGTTTCTGTATTGAATTACATATCAGAAAGGAAGGAACCACAATATTTCCAAGACTTGGGGTCTCAAAAGTTCATGGTTTGTCCCTGTAAAGAGAACAAAAGCAGTCATGCTAAGTGCTCTGGTAAGGAATGCTGTGAAAGCAACCAGGAGAGGTGCTTAATCAGCTCTGTAAGATGTGTGTGTGTGTGTGTGTGTGTGTGTGTGTGTGTGTGTGTGTGTGTTGGAGGATGGTCAGGGAAGCCCAGATAGTCAGTGCCTCCTGTCTGGTCTCATAGCACCTAGGTCATAGCTCTATTGTAGCTCCTGCTTGAACAAAGCATCTGCATGTCTGTCTGTAGCAGATGCTGTGGGGCCCCACCCACTGTTCTAGGACATGTCCACAGTGTTCTACTGAAGGCACCTCAGCTTTCTATCTGAGGGATTTTTCTACACCTACACATAAGGTAAGTTTCAAATGTAAGGGTGTTAGGGTCCCTTCCCGGAAGCAGCCTTCACCTCAACCAATGATGGATGGGGGTTAGATGATAAATAGCCCTGCTTTGTCACCCCTTGGAGGCACACTCTGAACCATGTCACATGATTCCCCAGGGAAGAAGGAACGCATCAGTAACGGCATGATAAACCAAAAAACCCAAACTTTTCACTGTTGAGTCTGTTCTGACTCATGGTGACCCCATGTGTTACAGAGTAAAACTGCTCCATAGAGTTTCCTTGGCTATAATCTTTATGGAAGCAGATTGCCAGGCCTTTCTTCCATGGCACTACTAGATAGGTTTGAACCACCAGCCTTTAGATTAGTAGTCAAGAGCAAACCATTTGCACCTCCCATGGACCTTCACTTAGCACACTCTTTATTACCTTCCTTCTCTTCTCTGTCTCACTCCCCCACTTCTTTATCAGTGTGCCCTGGGATTGCTTCCTTGTAAATCTTTGCACTCCTATCCTGGTCTCAGGGTCTGCTTCTAAGGGAACCCAACCTAAGACAATGACTCTCCTCTCAGTTCAGGGCTGGTTCCAGCACAAAGACAGACACATGATTGGCCTTAATAAATGTTGAACAAAGGAATTAATGAATACATAAATGAATGATGAAGTATGAATGACTGATAGCAACATTCCTCCCTATTTTTTTTTTTAATTGAACCCAAATGGATTTCTAAATAACAGAATTTTGAAGGAGAAAACTGTAGTCTTCTTGGGAAGTCACTGACAAGTGATTTGGGATCTAGGGAGTGGGAGTGAAGCTGTGTTGGTGGCCTCTCCTCTCGCTTTCCCACACTGGATTATCTTCCCTTGCTATTCCTATAAAGACACTCAAATGACCCAGCCAGCCTTCCCTTAGCGGCAATTTTGATCAGATGCAAAAATTTCTTGGAGGATGTCATCTTCAAGATAAAGACTAAGAAAATCCTACAAGTTCTATGTAATTTTCAGAAAAGTGGTGGCATTCATTTATTCAATTAATTTCTTTATAATTTTGTTTTATTAATTCACTTATTCATTGACTTGGTCATTCATTACTTGATTCATTCTCTTCCACTCTAGGTCACTCAAAAACATTTGCTGAGAGAAACTGATAATTAACTGCATGGTCCCCACAGACAGAAAACGGGGGTTGGCTTCCTGGCTGTGTGACCCTGGGAAAGCTACTTCACCTGTCTGTGCTTTAATCTCTTCATGTGTAAAGTGAGAATAAAATAGTAGTTATTTTAGAGATTTTTTGAGAAGGTTAAGTGATGAGTAGGATTAGTAGTGGATCCCTGGTGCTGAAGTGGTTAAGTGCTTGGCTGCTAACCAAAAGGTAGGTGGTTTGAACCCACCAGCCGCTCTGTGGGAGAAAAACGTGGCAGTCTGCTTCCATAAGGATTTACAACCTTGGAGATCCTATGGGGCAGTTCTGTTCTGTCCTATAGGTTCGCTATGAGTCAGAATAGACTTGATGGCAACGGGTTTTTATAAATTGCTTAGAACAATGCCTGCATATAAGAAGTGCCACAGCAGGAATCACCATTGTCATATTTTTTGGATTTATCCATCTGTGCTGGATGTTCAATCCTTCTCCTTCTGCTTCATTTCTTCTTCCTATTTCTAGTTTTTCTTTCCACAACAGAAAAACTACACTAACCTGTTGGATCGTAGGTGCTCAGCTCCTAAATTAGTCTGAAATGTTAATTTCTCACATCTCTATACTGACTGTTACCAAGGATTGCAAAAAACTGCAAAGTGGGAAAAGTGACCATTTTACCTTTTTAACTCCCTTTGGGGGCTGTTCGTCCAGGACCTTCAAGCTGCACTTTGGCTGTCCCAAGTTTCTCGCCCCTCCTCTGATTTCAAATAGTTCCTTCTTCACTTCAGCTCCTTCTGTAAAACCCAGCCCTTTCTTCTGGGTGTGAGAGATTAACCAAGAAAAACAATTGACACAAAGCTGTGAACGGCGCCACAGCTTCCAAGACCTGTCTTCATCTTGGAAGCTCTAATGTTTAGACTGGACATTTCTCCCCTTCTTCTCTTACAACAACCCTAACTTGACCTCCATCTTGACACCTAATTAGATTTGTAGCAGTATAGCAGCCACTCCCTTGTCCTTTTCTCCCTGTGGTATGGAACTCCCTTAAAAAAAACAAAAAAACAAACCAAACCCTTTGCCATCGAGTCAATTCCAACTCATAGCGATCCTATACGACAGGGTAGAACTGCCCCCATAGAGTTTCCAAGGAGTGCCTGGCGGATTTGAACTGCCGACGTTTTGGTTAGTAGCCATAGCACTTAACCAGGACTCTATAAAAGCAGATAGCCAAGGGTTAGGGGCAGGGTGGGGACAAGAGAGGTCAGCTCTCTGCCGCCAGCTCTGGGTTGGTCAGCTGATCAGTAGAAGAGAAAGAGAGACCGTGGTTTACTGGGAATGGGAAACAGAACATGTGCTTAAGGGCGTTATCCACATTAGCAGAAACCTCATTCCTAATTCATATTTTGTTAACCCTTTAAAATCCTATCAGCGCGTTGAAAAAGCCTCCAACTAAAAATTAATATGGTTTTTATGGACTGAATTTGTCTCCCCAAAACATGTGCTGAAATACTAACCCCCGTACTCATGAATGTGACCTTATTTTGGAAGAAGAGGGTTTCTTTTCTTATGTTAATGAGGTCATACCAGAGTAGAGTGGATTCTAAACAGAATCCCTTCTGAGTGGTGTCTTATAAAAAGGGGTACAAATACAGAAAGACAGACACACAGTGAAAATGGAAGCAGATGTATCTATAAGCAGCAAAGGAAAGTGAAGGATTGCCGGTAGTCACCAAAAAGTAGGAAAGAGGCCCAAAAGGAATCAACATGATCAAAACCTTGATTTGGACTTCTAGCCTCTAGAACTGTGAGTATAAGGGTTAGGTTCCAATACATATTTTGGGGGGACAAAATTCAATCCATAAGACTATTCTATTTAATTTAGTGCTCTGGCTGTGTACCACATAAAGAATTTTGATGTACCAGAGCTGTATGCCCACACGTTGCAAAACACTAGTGTATTCGTTTGACCAACGAGGAAACAAATTTTCCAATGGCTCTGTGTGATTCTCTGGTTGCCCCCAGGCTCTTTTTAATGCTTATAAAGAATTTATTGCTTGATACCACAGACTTGGAGGATCTGTATCCACCCACCTCATATGAATGCAAAAGCTGGAAAATGAAAAAGGAAGACCGAAGAAGAATCGATGCATTTGAATTATGATGTTGGTGAAGAATATTGAGTATACCATGGACTGCCAGAAGAATGAACAAATCTGTCGTGGAAGAAGTACAGCCACGTTGCTCCTTAGAAGTGAGGATGGCCAGACTTTGTCTCACATACTTTGGACATGTTATCAAAAGGGACTAATCCCTGTAGAAGGATATCATGTTGGCTAAAGGAAGACCCTTAGTGAGATGGATTGACATAGTGGCTGCAATGATGGGTTCAAACATACCTACTACTGTGAAGATGGTGCAGGACTGGGCAATATTTCATTCTGTTCTACATAAGGTCGCTATAAATCGGAGACAACTTGACGGCACCACCACAACCAGCAACAACATCCACCCACCTGACTGTGCGATATCAGAAGGCTGAGCCTGATTGATCTTTGACCTCCCAGCTGAGGCACAGGGTCTGGCTAGAGCCAGTACATTTAGTGGGTTGGAACAACTAGAATTGCCCAAGGACACACAGCTTGAGTGCAAGGATGAAACTAAGGCCCAAATCTCCTGGGCCCTCTTTCAGGGTGCTTTCCAAGTGAGGCTTCTGGAGAATGAAATCAATTTCATTCCAGGAACAAAGACTAAAGGGATTTAAAATAAAGTGCTGCATTTTTATTTTTAAAACCCAAGGTTACTCTTGCTCTTTCATGATAAAGTGCTTTGTATGTAAAAATAGGTTAGAAATTAGTAATACTTCAAAGTAGAAATCTCAGGGAGAGTTAGTTCAAAAATACTATTGTTGACCATGACGACAGTAAAAATAATGAGAGCTTGGCTGCTAACCAAAAGGTTTGCGGTTCGAATCCACCAGCCACTCCTTGGAAACCTATGGGGAAGTTCTACTCTGTCCTATAGGGTCACTATGAGTTGAACTCGACTTGGAGGGTTTTTTTTTTTTTTTTGTCATTCATTGAGCAGACATAATCCTACACACTTAAATTTCCTTATGCACTAGATACAATGACTACTCCTATTTTTATCACAGGAAACTGAGACATAGAATGATTGGTAACTAGTAAACAACACCCACAGTAAGTGGGGAAAAATCTGCATCAGATACCCTTTATGTACCAGTTGGAGTCCCTGGGTGGTTAATGCTCTCGGTCACTAACTGAAAGGTTGGAGGTTCAAGTCCACCCAAAGGCACCTCAGAAGAAGGACTGGTAATCTACCTCCAAACTATCAGCCATAGGAAACTCTATGGAGCACGGTTTTATTCTGGCACACATGGGGTTATCATGAGTCAGAATCGACTCCATGGCAACTAGTTTTTTTTCAATATCCTCCTGGCCTCATTTGAATTTTTGTTCTAGCAGCTACTGTGGCAACAAGCTCAGCATGGGCTCCACCAATTTCAGGCAGGTGTGATCTGGCAGCATCTCATTCCCGGGCCCTCAGTTGGCCTGATGCCATCTGTCCTGGGGATTCTCTATGAACTCCGACTCCACAGTACCCCTAGGCAACTTTGCATCCCCAGCCCAGAAGTGCAGGGGAATGAATGCCCATGGGACAAACTTCTGATCAGTGGGAGCTACAAGCAGGTAAGTTGATTCTTCCCCATTTGTTCCCATAGACAGACTGCACTGAGTTACATTTATACATTTTCTTGGAGGAGGCGTCTCAGGAGCAAGCAACCAGTCACTCCTAGTGGCAACAAACTTGATCATGTATCTTTTTTTTGGCCCACCTTCGTTTCCTATTTTTCCCCATTTCTCTCACTCCTGCCCTCTGGGATATATAAAGAAGAAATATCACATAAGCTTTGCTTTCCAGAGAACCCTGGCTATGACAGTCCAGGTATGTCTGATTCCAAAGCCCATGCCCAGGCCTCTCTGCTGTATTGGCTGTATGTATGAATCTTCAAGATAGTCCGACCTGTTGGTGAGGTACCCACAGCCTTCTGGTTGAGGTTTAAATCCACCCTGAGACACTTCAGAAGAAAGGTCTGGCAATCTACTTCCAAAAAAGCAGCTTGAAAACCCTATGGCTCCTGGCATACAGTTCTACTCTGAAACACATGGGGTCACCATGAGTTGGAGTCATTTTGATGATGATTTTTTTTTTAAGAGGCATTGTTGGGGTGGGGTGGTGGGATTAAATGAGGTGATGTGGAGAGGGTCCGGTGCATGGTAGATATCAGGGACAAAGAAGTTTCCCTCAACAGCATCCTGCTGCACCATTATCCTCCCCACAGAAGATGTAACTTGCGGGACCAGTGAGCTGTTTCTTGACTGAGAGGAGAGAAACTTGTAAAACTCCAAAGAATGTGCCTCAGTATCTCTATCCATTTCCCCTGGATCAATGTTACAACATACTGCATTTGTCATCGCTATACCCTCAAGGGCACTTAGAAGGGTCTTAAACTGTTACTGAATGAATAAGTGAATGAATGCCTCTGTGTGCAATTTGCCTTGAGCCAGAAAAGAGGTAGTGGGGCTGTCATCTTCCTATTCTGAGGGGAAGAGTGAGAGATAGTAGACAGACAACAAGTTCAAGGTCAAGTGGCTGAGTAAATTTAACCCTGTAGGACAGAGTAGAACTGCCCCACAGGGTTTCCAAGGCAGTAACTTTTTTTTTTTATGGTACTTCAGGTGAAGGCTTACAGAACAAATAGTTTCTCATGAAACAGTAGTACACATATTGTTTTATGGCATTGGTTAACAACCCCACAACATATCAACCCTCTCCCTTCTCGACCTTTTTCTTTTTGGTGAAAAGATACA
>NW_004444154.1:610791-647471 GCF_000243295.1 Trichechus manatus latirostris
TGTTTTGACTACTGTAGCTGTATAGTAGGTTCTGAAGTCAGGTAGTGTGAGTCCTCCAACTTTCTTCTTCTTCTTCAGTAGTGTTTTACTTATTCAGGGCTTCTTCCCTTTCCGTATACAGTTAATGATTAGTTTTTCCATCTGTTTGAAGAATGTTGTTGGTATTTGGATTAGGACTGTGTTGTATTTGTAAATTGCTTTGGGTAGAATTGTCATTTTCCCAATGTTGAGTCTGCCTATCCATAAGCATGGTATGTTTTTCCATTTATGTAGATCCCAAGGCGGTAATTTTTATAGAAGCAGACTGCTGCATCCTTTTCCCACAGAGCCATTGGTGGGTTCGAACCACCGATCTTTCAGTTAGCAGCTGAGCGCTTAACCACTGCATCACCAGGGCTGCTTATTTCAAACAAAGGTCTAATTCCAGCACCTGTAATCTTTCTTCTTTATGATAAACAAGTCATTTGAAATCGAGTTCTGCTAGGTAAAAATTCAACCGGAGGTGGCTGTTCTCAGTGGTATGGTACTTGTTCTGAAACAAAGGGGAGAGGAGCCTTGGTGTAAGCACCCAGTCAAGTTACAGAGAGGTAATTCAGAGGTAGAGGTACTATTGTTGCTAGCTGCCATCAAGTCAGCTCTGACTCATAGCAACTTCATGTACAACAGAATGAAACATTGCTTGGTCCTGTGCCTTCTTCACTATCATTGGTATGCTCAAATCCATTGTTGTGGTCACTGTGTATTTTGAGTGCTTTCCAACATAGGGGTTCATCTTCTAACACTGTCTTAGACAATGTTCTTTTGTGATCCATTGGGTTTTCATAACTAATTTTCAGAAGTATACCACTGGACAATCCTAGTCTGTCTTAGTCTAGAAGCTCTGCTGAAACCTGCCCACCTTGGGTGACCCTACTGGTATTTGAAATACTGGTGGCATAGTTTCCAGCATCACAGCAACATGAAAGCTACCACAGTGTGACAAACTGACAGGTGGGTGGCAGAGAGGTAGTATAGCAGAGTGGTTAAGATGACGGCCTCTGGAGCCACCTTAAAGGCTTCTGATGTCATGCTATTCGCACACTGACTAGCTGGGTACCTTGGCCTGTTGCTCCAGCTCTCTGTGCCTTGGCTTCCTTGCTTGCCAAGTTGCAGTAATAGGTAGGATTAAATGAACATCACATGAAAGCACTCAGAACAGAGCCTGGTACACAGTGAGCCTAGCATTAAGTACTTCCTGACGTTACTACTTTTGTTACTCAAAATATGACCTGTGGCAGGAACCCCTCAGAAGGCACAGTGATACCACCAAAGGATAACTGTCTCGTTTGCTTGGCTCTCTGGGCGTTTTGCTGGTCTGCTCCCTGCCACAGTGACTTCCAAAAGCTCAGCTGAGCTGGAATATTATGTCTCTAATTAGACAACTGTTTTGCCATGTTAGTTAATAGGGCCTTTCATGAGGTTTTTGATGATGCAGGGTGACTACTGTAATGTTTCACAGCCATTAATAAGAACACATTCTGCAAGGAAAGTGCTAACATGTAATTTGCAGCCTTGACTTCCGGCACTAATTCAAAAAATGCCTCCCCAGTCCCTGACTTTGGCTGTCTCTCTGCTGGGTCGCAGAGCGGTGTTAGTGCACCATCTGGAGGAAGCCCACCAGACTCGTGGTTCTGTCTCCTGGCTTGACAGTGTGTCTCTGGGGAACTCTCTAAATCCCCAAAATAAGTGTCCTGGGATCTCCTGTGTAAACGGTGCATACTTGGAAACTGATACTTAAACCTGGGAGGCCGAGCTGACCTTGAGCATGTCCTTGAAGCAGAGAAGGGATGATCTGAATGTGATAGGCTCTTTGGGTATTTTAGGATGCTTTATATATTTCTGAATTCTGGGAACTATTTTTCAAGGACCACAATGACCTGCCCTTACCTGACCAGCCAACGTATTGCCTTTGTCTCCTGGGATGTGCTTACCAGAGAGACAGGTCACACCCAATAAAACCAGTCCAGCTTTGGGATTTCTGCTGATTAAGTATTGCACACAGGGACAATGTAACTATTAGGGTGCAAGGATGAGAATTCTCTTTCTCAAAGGAAGCCATTAACTTTCTGGCCTGGAGGAGAAGCCCAAGCATGCCCTAATATGTTTCTATCTGGCGGGGCTGCCAGTTCTTGCAGCTAATAATCCCAATTACAAAGCTCCCTTGTTTACATGGTAAAAAATAAATCACAAACTATAAGAAACTTGTTGGATTTGGAGAGTGGATAATGGGTCTTCATTAAATGTACAGTATGTTTGAGAGCTGGATTATTTATTTTTTAAAATTATGCTTTAGGTGAAAGTTTACAGCTCAAGGTAATTTCTCATACAAAAATATATACATATATTGTTATATGACACTGGCTGCAATCCCTATAATGTGACAGCACACTCCCCGTTTCCACTCTGGGTTTCCTGTGTCCATCCAGCCAGCTCCTCTCCTTTTCTGCCTTCTCACCCCGCCTCCAGACAGAAGCCGCTCATTTAGTCTTGCGTATCTGCTTGAACTAAAAAGCACACTTTTCACGAGTATTATTTTATGTTTTATAGTCCAGTCTAATCTTTGTCTGAAGAGTTGGCTTTGGGAATTGTTTTAGTTCTAGGTTAACAGAGCGTCTGGGGACCATGGCTTCGAGCGTTCCTCCAGTCTCAATCAGACCATTAAGTCTAGTCTTTTTACGTGAATTTGAGTTCTGCACCACACTTTTCTCCTGCTCCATTAGAGACTCTGTGTTGTGTTCCCTGTCAGGGCAGTCATTGGTGGTAGCTGGGCACCATTTAGTTCTTCTGGTCTCAGGCTGATGGAGTCTCTGGTTTATGTGACCCTTTTGTCTCTTCGGCTAATGTTTGGGAGCTGGATTAAAATTTAAGATATGATTAAAAAATATGGAATATAAAATGTAATTAGAAACTCTAAGAAAGAAGATAATCTACAAGGAAGTGATGATCCCAAATCAAATTAATTCAGTAAAAATCAGTAGGTTTCAAGACATGAATTTCATGCAATAGGTAGAAAATAGATTCATAAAATGAAATAGAAATGAACCCCAAACCAAACCAAACCTACTGCCATACAATTGATTCCAACTCAGAGCAACCCCATTGGGCTTCCAAGGCTGTAAATCTTTACAGAAGCAGATTGTCACATCTTTCTCCCTCAGAGCCCCTGGTGGGTTCAAATCTCTGAACTTTTGGTTAACAGCCGAGCGTTTTAACCACTGTGCCACCAGGGCTCCTTTAGAAATGGACACACACAAGAATAGATTAGAATGCAAATATACCTGTTTTCAGACCTCATACACTCACACAAATGAGAGGGTTCTATAAATTCTGCTCTGCAGCTTCTTTTGTGTATATGTGTTTACTTAATAATATGTATTATTGATCTTTTCATATATTATTCTAGCACATTTTTTTTAATGGTTGCATGGTAATACATTATATAAATATGCCATAATTTATGTACTCATTCACCTACTAATGAACATCTGGATTGTTTCGAGTTAGGGGCTTTTTACTTACTTAGTTTTTATAAGCAATTCTGTGATCAGTATACTTGGCCATTCATCATAGGGTCCATGTGTGGGTATATCTGTAGAAAAGATTCTTTGGAGTGGAATTTCTGAGGTAAAGGGCATTTGTAAATATCACCAAATTGACTTTCAAAGAGATTGTGCCCATTTATACTCCCACTACCAGTTTGTGAATATCTGTTTTCCCCCAGATCTTGACAAAACCATGGTTTGTAATCCCTTTTAATTGTTGCCAATCTGATACGTAAAAATAAAAACTATATCCTGCTGTTTTAATTTGCATTTATTAAACCATTGAGACTAAGCTTCTGTTCATATTTTCTAAGGTATTTGTATTTTTCTAAACCTGACGCATAAGAGGTGCACCATAACTATTTGTTGAGCAACTAAATATACCATTTATGCTATTGTTCCTTTATTATTAATATAAATGAACTCTTTTGAGTTTTAACCTTGCTTAAAGTTGTCTCTTATTCCTCTGAGTAAACACAGTACCCTTAATGAGCCTCCTTCCTGCCCCTGAACATTCCTTGTAAAAGACACACAAGTTGTAACATGGCTTATAGATTTCCCTTCATGATCATGCTCTCTCCTCTCCCCCTCGCCGATATAATTCCCAGTATTTGGGGAATCAGGTGAATTTCTACTTGCTCTAGGAAGCCTTGCCTTTGCTGAGAACTCCTAGATATTGACACTTATCACTGTGACACGATGATTACAGAGGTTGTCCTATGTACAGAGTGTTATGGATCACAGAAGCCTGGGAAGATTCTAGAAGGGTTACTTGTCTTAGCACTTTATGACAGTACAAGCTTTAGATGGCAAGAACAAGGGTATTAAAAGTCCTTGCTCTTGCTTGATGGACTCTTTTGGAGATTCCCAATTGGACGTTTTTCTCTTTGGCACTCAGTGTCTGTGGTTTTGCTATATAAGGTCTTGCTGATGTCAGAGGGAAACCAGACTATGGCCCAGGGTAGGCAGGCTGCAGTAGACCTGCTTCTGGGCTACCTTAAGAGAGTTCTCTGGCACACATACGCCTTAGTCCACCATGAGAGCTGCTGCTATTGTCTGCTCAGAATACGTCTTCCTCTCTTTTCTTCTGATAACAGCACACTTTCGTTTGAGGAACTGGCCTCCTCTTCATGTTATTCTTTACCCAAGAGAGTAGATGACTCCAGCTACATCAGCAATTTGAATCATTACTAGAAACACACAGGCACATAGCTTTTGGACCCATCCCCGATGACTGCTGCTGTCATGAGATCGCTCCCATTGCTGAGGTGCCTAATTATGTCTCCTGTCCTTCCCTCCGGAGGTCTGACTCTTCAGACTGCCCTTACGTCCATAGGCTACTCCAGTATTCATCCAATAAGCACTTTTCTCCCTTTGCTTAGTTGAGTCAGAGTCAGATTCTGTTGCTTGCACTCGAAGAACCCTAACATGTGCAAGTGCTTACCGATGTGAGGCCAAAAAGTCCCTAGGTGGCATAAACAATTTGCGTTCAACTACTAACCTAAAGAGTGGCGGTTAGAACCCACCCAGTGGCACCATGGAAGAAAGGTCCCATGACTTGCTTCTGTAAAGATTACAGCCAAGAAAACCCTATGGAGCACAATTCTACTCTGTAACACATGGGGTCACCATGAGTCAGAATGGACTTGATGGCACTGAGTTTCAGGTGGGGCTAAAGCTCTGGCCTTGCTGTACGCATTATCCTCTGGGGATCTCATTATTCACACCCTGAGACAAACCTTTCATAGGATTCTATACCAAGTGGCTAGGAATACTAGGGTCCCCTTACCCGTGAGAAAATGGAGTCCCATGGAGGATCTGGGACTTGCTAGAACCAGAGTGTCCACGACAATTTGTGACAAGTATTATAATTGTGGAGATTTCACCCAGGCTGATTGTGAGCTGGTGTGCAGGACCCTTGCTAGCTTCTTAGAGTCAGAGCCAGGAGGCTCTGTCATCTGTTTGCGATTACCAGGCACAGCATGCCCCACCAAAGTCCCTCTGGCGCCTTTCCTCTTTTGAAGCACATTCAGCAGATTTTTAGAAACCACACTGAGGCGTCCTCCCTGAGAAAGTGACTAAACACTGTTCAATATTCTGAAAATATAAACAGCCGCTGAAAAGCTAGTCATAAACTGTTTAGGAGAAGCTGACTTGGCACTAGGGGGATGCCAGTTATTGCCAACATTTGATTGGCAGAGATTGTAAAATGCCTTGCAATGTCAGTACTGTCAATGAATATAGATTAAGCTCTGTTCTCCATCTTGAGTGCTGGAGCATTCTGGCTGGATTTGTGTCTTTTCAGACATTTTGGAAAGATGAGGTGTCCTGGGATCCATGCTCCTTTTCCATGCCTCTCTCCCAATCCTATAGTTCTAACCATCCGCCTTTCTACATCACACTGTACCCCCTATTCTTTCATCCATTTATTCATTGAGCCTTCACTGCACAGCGACCATGCTTGATCTCATACGGGAAACCGGGTATATAGTGGTCATAGGGCACAGTAGCTACCCTCAAGGAGGTTAGAATCTGGAGGTGGAATAGACATGGGTGTGGCAACAAATCTACCTTGTCCTGCCATAGGTTCGTAGCATTTCCTCTCTTTTACTGCTTTTTACTGATTTGAACTCAGGAAGGTGAGTTTCAGAGCCCATACACTTATGTACTACAATATTCAGCCTCTAGACATAGAAGGAGCTGTGGTGGTACAGTGGTTAAGCACTCAGCTGCTAACAGAAAGGTCAGTTGTTCAAATCCGCCAGCTGCTTCACAGGAGAAAGACGTGGCGGTCTGCTTCTATGAAGATTACAGCCTTGGAAACCCTATGGGGCAGTTCTACTTTGTCCCGTAAGGTTGCTATGTGAGTTGAAATCAACTCGACGGCTGTGGGTTTTTTGATTTAGACATCCAGAAACAAAAATGTGGTCTTTTAAAACAAATAAGGCAAAACGTTAACAATTGTTCAATCTAGGTGGTAGGCTCAAGCATGATCCATGTACTGCTTTTTAACTTTTGCATATTTTTTTGTGTAGATACATACAGTTTACAATCTAGCGTTGTGTCTTTAGGCATATTACTGTATTTCTCTGTGCCTCGGTTCCCTCATCTATAAAATGAGGGTAATAATAAAACCTAGTTAATGGGGATGTTGTAAGTAATAAATGCATTCATATATGAAAAATATTTAAAACAATGCCTGGAAAATAGTGAACATTCACTAAATATACTCTTTTAATAATTATCTCCCACAGTTCCCGGAACATAGTGGATGTCTTACTGTCACGCGTATGGCTGAGGTGGTTCATATGTAGGGAGACTGGACTCTCCTTTGAGCCATTCTCCAGCATATTCTTACTTTAGGGCATGTGTACTTGGTGTCTCCTCTGCTGGGAATGCGCCTGTCTTTCCCCATGGGAATTTAGGCAACTCTATGTAGAGATCTTTTTTGCTTTGTTCACTACTATAACCATCAGAAATGTAAGCAATACCTGACACATAGTAAGTGTGCAGTGAATACTGTGCTGAGTGAATAGTATCAACATGCTACTATGCATTCAGTCAGTCACTCATTCATCCATTTGGCAAATATGTATTGAACATCCCCTTTGTACTAGGCACTTTATGTGCAGAGAAGTTAACTGATGACTAAGACAAAGTTCTCTTCCTTAAGAAACTTAAACCTGGCCTTTCTCATACTAGGTTTTGAAATCATGTTTGGTTTTGCATATACTTTGTCTTACCAGCTGGACTGTAAAGACCCTGGGACCACAGACTATGGTTTCTACTTCTCTTACATTGCACACAGGATTTTTTATAAAGCGAGCACACATTGAGCAGGCATTGGAGTCAGGCAAAAAATGGATAGAAACCAGAGCTCTTCCACTGTGTTGACATGAATATTTTACTTGAGCTATCTTCAGCTCAATACCTTTATTTGACAAATGGGAATACTAGTCACCTTGCTGCTGAAAGAATTGAATTAAATAATTCATAGCACATAGTGGGTGTTCAGTAAATACATTTTATATTTTCTGGCCCCTTTCTATCCAGTGATGTGATGAGTTTGTGGATAAATGTTCAAGAGGCTATGCTGTATCTTTTGTAATTTTCTGGAGACTAAAGTGTCTGATCCATTGAAATATTTTTATAGAAATCTCTTCTCAAACATAATAATTCCTGTCGGGTGACTCTAAAGTCTAGAGACAAGGACTATGACTGATTTGTCTATCTGTTCTTTTAGCACATAGTTCGCACTCAGACACTTATTGTTGAGTAGGCCTTATTCAAATATTTGCTGTTGTGTGAACCTTTGAATACCACAAGAGACAGAAAGCTCAATATTTCACAAAGCAGTGATATTTATTATCTTCAGTTGTAATTATAGTAAAGGCTTCCTCAAATGGGGTAAAATTTTACCTTCCTCTGTTTTGTGTTCAACCATCCCAGTGTTGACATCTGAAACCAGAAAGTATGACTCACATTCTCTTTTTCATACCATCTTCTCCAAATATTAAAGAACTCATGTCATGTTTTTCTGTTTTATCATTACTAGTCTGAATATGCCTTATTGCTTGAAACTTTCTTTAATGCCCTTGTCTTTATAAAACTAAGACCAAACAAATTTCCATCAAGTTGATTCCAACTCGTGGTTACCCTATGTATTTTAGATGAGAACTGTGTTCCATAGCCTTTTTTAGTGGTTGATTTTTTTTGGAAATAGATGACCAGGACTTTCTTGTGAAGCACCTCTGGCTGGAATTGAACCACAAATCTTTTGGTTAGTAGCCAAGTGCTTCACCATTTGCACAGCCCAGGGACTACTCTAGTCTCCATATTGTTGTTGTTGTTAGTCGCTTTTGAGTTGACTCAGACTCACGGGAACCCCATGTGTGCAGAGTAGAACTGCCCCATGGGGTTTTCAAGGCTGTGACCTTTTGGAAACAGACACCAGGCCTGTATTCCGAGGTACCTCTGGGTGGGTTTGAAGGTCAACCTTTTGGTTAGCAGCCAAGCATGTCAAACATTGACACCAATTATTGTTGTTGTTAGGCAACATTGAGTCAGTTCCAAATCACAGAGAACTGACGTAAAACAGAACCAAACACCTGTCTGGTCCTGCACCATCCTCACAATTGTTGCTATGTTTGAACCCATTGTTGCAGCCACTGTGTCAACCCATTTCATTGGGGGTCTTCAATCCATTTTGTTGAGAGTCTCCCTCTTTTTTACTGACCCTCTACTTTATCAAGCATGATGTCTTTTTCCAGAGAGTGGTCCCTCCTGATAAAATGTCCAAAGTATGTGAGATGAAGTTTCACCATCCTCTCTTCTAAGGAGCGTTCTAGGTGTACTTATTCCAGGACTGATTTGTTTGTTATTCTGGCAGTTAGTGGTGTATTCAATATTCTTCACCAACACCATAATTCAAAGGCATCAATTCTACTTTGGTCTTCCTTATTCATTGTCCAGCTTTCACTTATAGCCCCTTAAAAATCACCCATGCTTCTATTGTCTATGTTTATTTTAAAACATGGCCTCCAAAACGGAATGTAACCAAAAAGTTAAAAGACAAGCTGCCAACTGGGAGAATATCTTCGGGAACCATATATCTGACAAGAATCTAATAATCAACATATGTATAAAACTTAGACAACTTAATGTCAAAATAACCAATAACCCAACCATGAAATGGGCCAAGAACTTAAACAGACATTTCAGCAAAGAGGACATTCACATGGCCAGCAAACACATGAAAAGACGCTCAGGGTCATTAGCCATCAGTGAGATGCAAATTAAAACCACACTAAGATACCATTTCACCCCCACTAGGATGTTGTTGTTGTTAGGTGCCGTCGAGTTGGTTCCAACTCATAGCCACCCTATGTACAACAGAACAAAACACTGCTAGATCCTGTGCCATGCCCACAATCCTTGTATTGCTTGAGCCCATTGTTGCAGCCACTATGTCAATTTATCTCATTGGGAGTCTTCCTCTTTTTCACTGACCCTCTACTTTACCAAACCTGATGTCCTTCTCCAGGGACTGATCCCTCCTTACAACGTGTCTATCATGGATTGAATTATGTCCCCCCAAAAATATGTGTATCAATTTGACTGGGCCATGATTCCCAGTATTGCATGGTTGTCCTCCATTTTGTGATTGTAATTTTGTGTTAAAGAGAATTAGAGTGGGATTGTATAACACCCTTACTAAGGTTACATCCCTGATCCAACGTAAAGGGAGTTTCCCTAGGGTCTTGCCTGCACCACCTATTATCTTACAGGAGATAAAAGGAAAGGGAAGCAAGCAGAGAATGAAGGATCTCATACCACCAAGAAAACAGCACCAGGAGCAGAGTGTGTACTTTGGACCCAGGGTCCCTGCGCCTGAGAAGCTTCTAGTCTAGGGGAAGATTGATGATGAAAAAGATCTTCCTCCAGAGCTGACAGAGAAAGAAACCCTTCCTCTGGAGCTGATGCCCTGAATTTGGACTTGTAGCCTACTAGACTGTGAGAAAATAAATTTCTCTTTGGTAAAGGCATCCACTTGTGGTATTTCTGTTATAGCAGCACTAGATAACTAAGACAGAATTTGGTACTGAGAGAGTGGGGTGCTGCTCTAACAGATACCTAAAATATGGAAGTGGTTTTGAAACTGTGAATGGATAGAGGAGCAGCAATGGCACAGGACCAGCAGCAGCAGAGAAGTGGCAGCAGCAGCAGCAGCGGAACCAGGAGACTAGCATGAGACAGCCCTGGAGCCAACCTACGGAGCAAGAGAACTGAGTGTGTGCTGGAGTCTTCTTGGTGGAGTAGGGTTCCTCTGGGCACTTATAGGTGGAGCTAGGCTTGCCACCCATGGAGTGAGGGAGCTGTGTGCCTGTGCACAGGAGGCTTTCTGGTGGAGTGGGGTGCCTCCGGGCACTTATCAGTAGAGCTACCGAGCTTTGGAACACTTGTCCCAGCAGGGCACATGCGAGACCCAAGAGGTCACAGGAAGCAGAAGCTGAAGAGACAAGGAACACAAGAACCTGAGCTGCCTCAGTCTCAAAAGGTATGCCCATGACCTCTGGAGTTTCAAAGGGTGGAGCCATGACCTCTGGTGTTTCTAAGGGTGGAATCACCACTCAGGTGGACTAGGAGAATTGTTCACCTAAAGCCAAGGGAGAAGAGTTGCTGTCCAAGTGGGCCTGGAAGGCGGAGCTGAAGCCCAGGGCCGAGGGACCTTGTCTCAGAATCTGGAGACTGTGGCCAAAACCTAGAGTCTCAAGGGCAGGGCCATTGTGTAAATTGTCTCAGAGAACAGACGTTTATTTTCAGAGCCTTATGAGCTAATGTAATGTGTTCTGCTGACTTGCTTGGTGCCTGTTATCCTTTCTTTTCCTCCAGTTTCTTCCATTTGTAAAAATGGAAATGTCTAGCTTGTGCCTGTTCTGCCATTGTACCTTTGGAAGAAATAACTTGTATTCTAGATTTCACTGATGAAGAGGAATTTTTGGATTTTGGACTTAGAGTTAAGACTTTTGCTATGATATAATGGGATGAATATGTTTTGCATGTTGCAAGGATGTGATTTTTGGGGGGCCAAAGGGTGGAATGTCATGGATTGAATTATGTCCTCCCAAAAATGTGTGTATCAATTTGTATAAACCACGATTCCCAGTATTGTGTGGTTGTACTCCATTTTGTAATTGTAATTTTATGTTAAAGAGGATTAAGGTGGGATTGTATAACACCCTTACTAAGGTCACATCCCTGATGCAACGTAAAGGACGTTTCCCTAGGATGTAGCCTGTACCACCTTTTATCTTTTTAGAGATAAAAGGAAAGAAAGCAGCACCAAAGCAGAGTGCATCCTTTGGACCTGTGGTCCCTGAGCCTGAGAAGCTCCTAGTCCAGGGGAAGATTGGTGATGATGAGGACCTTCCTCCAGAGCCAACAGAGACAGAAAGCCTTCCCTTGGAGCTGACTCCATGAATTTGGACTTGTAGCCTACTAGACTGTGAAAAAATAAGTTTCTCTTTGTTAAGCCATCCACTTGTGGTATTTCTTTTATAACAGCACTAGATAACTAAGACAACGTCCAAAGTATATGAGGAATAGTCTCGCCATCCTTGCTTCTAAGGAGCGTTCTGGTTGTACTTCTTCCAAGACAAGTTTCTTTGTTCTTTTGGCAGTCCATGGTGTATTTAATATTCTTCGCCAACACAATTCAAAGGTGTCAATTCTTCTTCAGTATTCCTTATTCATCATCCAGCTTTCAAATACATATGATGAGATTAAAAATACCATGGCTTGGGTCAGGTGCACCTTAGTCTTCAAGGTGACATCTTTGCTTTTCAACACTTTAACGAGGTCTTTTGAAGCAGATTTGCCCAATGCAATGGTCTTTTGATTTCTTGACTGCTGTTGAGGTTGATTGTGGATCCAAGTAAAATGAAATCCTTGACAACTTCAATCTTTTCTCCATTTATCATGATGTTCCTTCTTGGTCCAGTTGTTAGGATTTTTGTTTTCTTTATATTGAGGTATAATCCATACTGAAGGCTGTGGTCTTTGATCTTTATCAGTAAGTGCTTCAAGTCCTCTTCACTTTCAGCAAGGAAGGCTGGGTCATCTGTGTAATGTAGGTTGTTAATGACTATTCCTCCAAACCTGATGCCATGTTCTTCTTCATATAGCCCAGCTTCTCGGATTATTTACTCAGCATACAGATTGAATAGGTATGGTGAAAGGAAACAAACCTGACACACACCTTTCCTGATTTTAAACAAAGCAATATCCCTTTGTTCTGTCTGAACAACTGCCTCTTGATCTAAGTACAGGTTCCTCATGAGCACAATTATGTGTTCTGGAATTCCGACTCTTTACAATGTTATCCAGAATTTGCTATGATCTACACAGTCAAATGCCTTTGCAGAGTCAATAAAACAGAGGTAAACATCTTTCTGGTATTCTCTGCTTTCAGCCAGGATCCATCTGACATCAGCAATGATATCCCTGGTTCCATGTCCTCTTCTGAATCTGGCCTGAATTTCTGGCAGTTCTCTGTTGATATATTGCTGCAGCCACTTTTTAATGATCTTCAGCAAAATTTTACTTGCATGTGATATTAGTGATATTGTTCAGTAATTTCCCCATTCGGTTGGATCACCTTTCTTGGTGATCATTTCATCCCCAATCATTTCTATCCCCAATGCCAATAGGCATAAATATGGATCTTTTCCAGTCGATTGGCATAGATGAGTGAGCACTTCCAGAACTGGATCTGCTTGTTGAAACATCTCAATTGATATTCTTTCAATTCCTGGAGCCTTGGTTTTCACCAGTGCCTTCAGTGCAACTTGGACTTCTTCCTTTAGTACCATCAGTTCCTGATCATATGCTACCTCTTGAAATGGTAGAACGTCGACCAATTCTTTTTGGTATAATGACTCTATGTATTCCTTCCATCTTCTTTTGATGCTTCCTGTGTCATTTAATATTTTCCCCATAGAATTCTTCAGTACTGCAACTCGAGGCTTGCATTTTTTCTTCGGTTCTGTCAGCTTGAAAAGTTCCGAGCGTGTTCTTCCATTTTGGTTTTCTATCTCCAGCTCTTTGCATATGTCATTATAATATTTTACTTTGTCTTCTTGAGCTCCCTTTGAAATCTTCTGTTCAGTTCTTTTACTTCATCATTTCTTCCTTTTACTTTAGCTACTTGACTTTCAAGAGCAGGTTTCAGAGCCTCTTCTGATATCCATTTCGATCTTTTCTGTCTTTCCTGTTTTTTTACCAGCCTCTTGCTTTCTTCATGTGTGATGTTCTTGATGTCATGCCACAACTCGTCTGGTCTTTGGTCATTAGTGTTCAAATTGTCAAATCTGTTCTTAAGATGGTCTCTGAATTCAGATGGAATATACTCAAGGTTGTACTTTGGCTCTCGTGGACTTGTTCTAATTTTCTTCAGTTTCAACTTGAACTTGCATATGAGCAATTGATAGTCTATTCCACAGTTGGCCCCTGTCCTTGTTCCAACTGATGATATTGAGCTTTTCCATCATCTCTTTCCATAAATGTAGTTGATTTGATTCCTGTGTATTCTATATGGCAAGGTCCACGTGTATAGTTGCCGCTTATGTTGGCGAAGAAAGGTATTTGCAATTAAGAAGTTGTTGGTCATGCAACATTCTATCATGCAATCTCTAGCATCATTTCTATCCCCAATACCATATTTTCCAACTACCAGTCCTTCTTTGTTTCCAACTTTCACATTCCCAATCACCAGTAATTGTCAATGCACCCTGATTGCATGTTCAATCAATTTCAGACTACAGAAGCTGGTAAAAATCTTCAATTTCTTCATCTTTGGCCTTAGTGGTTGGTGCATAAATTTGAATAATAGTCTTATTAACTGGTCTTCCTTGTAGATTATGGATATTATCTTGTCACTAACAGTGTCGTACTTCAGGATTGATCCTGAAATGTTATTTTTGATGATGAATGCAACGCCATTCCTCTGTACATTGTTGTTCCTGGCATAGGAGACCATATGCTCGTCCAATTCAAAATGGCCAATACCAGTCCATTTCAGCTCACTAATGCCTAGGATGTCAATGTTTATGTGTTCCATTTCATTTTTGACTATTTCCAATTTTCCTAGATTCATAGTTTGTACATTCCAAGTTCCAATTATTAATGGATGTTTGCAGATGTTTCTTCTCATTTTGAGTCATGACACATCAGCAAATGAAGGTTCTGAAGGTTTGACTCCATCTATGTCTTTAAGGTCGACTGTGCTTTGAGGAGGCAGCTCTTCCCTAGTCTTCTTTAGAGTGCCTTCCAACCTGAGGGGCTCATCTTCCTGCATTACATCAGATGATGTTCTGCCGTTATTTATAAGGTTTTCACTGGCTAATTCTTTTCAGAAGTAGACTTCTGGGTCCTTCTTCCTAGTCTGTCTCAGTCCAAAAGCTCAGCTGAAACCTGTCTGCCATGGGACCCTGCTAATATTTGAATACTGGTAGCATAGCTTAGAGCATCACAGCAACATGCAAGCCCCCACAGTATGACAAACTGACAGACACGTGGGGGCCAGTAGGATGGGTATGATTAAAAAAAAAAAAAAACCTGAAAATAACAAATGATAGCAAGGATGTGGGGAAATTGGAACCCTTATCCATTGCTGATGGGAATGCAATATGGCACAGCCATTGTGGAAAACAATGTGACGGTTCCTCAAAAAACTAAAAGTAGAACTATCATATGACCCAGCAATTCCACTACTAGGTGTATACCCAAAAAAACTTGAAAGCAGAGACTCAAACAGAGATTTCTACACCAATGTTCATTGCAGCACTATTCTCAATAGCCAAAACGGGAACAATGAATAAGGAAGACGGAAGAAGAATTGACACTTTTGAATTGTGGTGTTGGCGAAGAATATTGAATATACCATGGAGTGCAAAAAGAATGAGCATATCTGTCTTGGAAGAGTACAACCAGAATGTTCCTTATGCAGAGAGATCAGTCCCAGGAGGACATCATGCTTGGTAAAACAGAGGGTCAGTGAAAAAGGGGAAGACCCTCAACAAGATGGATTGACACAGTGGCTGCAACAATGGGCTCTAGCATAACAATGACTGTGAGAATGGTGCAGGACTGGGCAGTGTTTCGTTCTGTTGTATATAGGGTCCCTATGAGCAGGAACTAACTCGATGACACCTAACAACAACAACAACAGAAGGTGCAAACGATCTAAGTGTCCATCAATAGATGAATAGATAAACAAAATGTGGTACATGCATACAATAGAATACTACCTAGCCAGTGGAAGAAATGAAGTTTTGATACCTGCTATAATATAGATGGAGCTGGAAGACATTATGCTGAGTGAAATAAGTCAATCACAAAAGAATATTATTTGACTTCAGTTATATAAAAAGACAAGGAAAAGGAAATGTATAGATAATAAACTTAATGGTTAGCAGGGATGAGCGGAGGAGAGTTAACTTTAGGTGATGGAACTATCACATTGATTAAGGGTAGGGTTGCACAGCCGATTGTTGTAATTACTGTCAATAAGTTGTACACCTGTAAAAAGTTGAATTGGTAAAAGTTATGTGACAGACATTTAAAAAAAAAAAAAAAGAAGAGTAGCTGCTGAGGCTGCTTATGTACACCAAAATCTTTATGGGATTTGGTTTCTTGGTTTGGAGGTTTAGGATTATTGTTGTTTTCATGAGACATCCTGGTTAATTGGCCTAATAACATGTTTAGCGCTTGTGTTCTACCTCCTAGTTTGTTGTGTAGTGACTGGGATCTTAAAAACTTGCAAGCAGCCACGTAAGTCACAACAGTTTGCCTGTATTCTCCTGGAGCAACAGAGGAAAACTGAGCTTCAGGAATAGAAGGAGGATACAGCACGTGTAGCTAATTGCCTCCATGAACTACTGCCTCCTTTGCCATGAATTCAAAAGAAGTGGATGATGCCTGGCTACCTGAACATTTTGATCAAAGATTCTATGGAAGAATCCTGATCAAAAGAAGGAAAATGCAGAGCAGAATTTCAAATTCTTGTGGACTCCAAACTTCCTGGAACCATGAAGGTTGGATGAACCCCTGAAACTATTGCTGTGAGACAATCTTTAAACCTTAATCTAAAAATATCCCCTGAAATCTTCTTAAAACAAAACAATAGTTTAGCTTAACTAGTAAAAAACTTCTTCCTTGAGCATTATGCTCTTTTAAGAAATATCTATATGGGATCAAATTGACAACAGCAACCTGAAAGATTAGATAGGAAACTTAGTAGGCAGTGAATTTATGTTAACAAGGTAGGAACAACTCAGAAAAGGAGGGTGAGAATGGTTGCACAACTCAAAGAATGTAATCAATGCCACTAAATGATACATGTAGAAACTGTTGAATTGGTGTATGTTTTGTTGTGTATATTCTCAACAACAACAAAATAAATACAATTAAAAAAAAATGGAAAGCAGTGTTTCCCTAGGGGTGGGACTTCCTGTCATTTGGACACTCTTCTCTTTCGGGTTTCCAAACACAGTGGTCATTGCTGCCATCATAACCAACAGAAGAACCTCTAGCTAAGTTGCAATGATCAGACTCAGGACTCCTGTGCATGGGCCGAGTTCGTGCTTCACTGTCTCCTGGTTTATTAAAGAAAGAGTTTTTCTAAATAAAACTTGGATGACATTTTTGTTCTAACTCTGGATTCTTCTATGTCAATAGGACATCTCAGTGGTAAATGTTTGTTCATTAAATCAGGCTTGATTGGACAAATCCTGATTTCTGTCAGGGAGATTTGTTTTATGACCCAGAGAATTCTTATCTACACCTGAATGTTGGATGATGGGGACTTTTTTGTGTTTGTTCTCTCCATGTAAGTTTATGGACTAAAAAGGAGACATGCCTTTACATACCTCTCCAGACTCCCTGATGACAGTAACTGCTCCCTCCTGTGACTTTCTTGAACATATAAAACCCAGATGTAAAGTTTTATTGCTAGAATGGGTGTCAGAAGTCATTTTTGTCAGGTTTCTAATCTTACAGATACAAAATAAAGCCAGAGTTTTAGGGAATGAACTCATTTGACTTCTTCCTCATCTCTATCCTTAGCTTCTGTTTCCCTCCCAACGAGGACCCTGCACTCTACATATCCTAACCTTTTTGCATTTCCCCTGAATGCCTCATGGTCTCTTAATCAAACATTTGGCAAATATTTTACTGTGAGTCTACTGTGGTCTGGACAATGGGACTACAGAGATGATTATGACATATAATCATGATGTCAAGGGTTTATGGTCTTGTGGGATGACAGAAAAAGGGACGAGGCAAAGGCTGGAGACACAGTGATGAGGGGGCTGAAGGAAGTTAGATGAGATCATTTGTGAGAAAGTGGGGCATGAGGTAAGATCGGGGATGGGCCAGGAAGCTAAGTGTGAGGGTGTCTGAGACCGGTTGATATGAGATGTCCACTGGTGCTTGTGTGAGAGCTGTCTTGATGATGCAAAATCATGAAGACGGATGAGCCAGTTTCAATTATTTGATCTTTCAGTGGAGAAGTCTCAGTCCTTTTCCAGAGCAGATGTGAGTGTGAAGGGATGGCAGCATGTGTGAGGGTCTGGATATCTGGCAGTTTGAGGTGGCTTCAAAAGAAATTCTGGGGAGAAAATGGGAAGAATAGATGCAGCTCCAAGAGACAGGTTGAAAATATCGACCTTGAAGCCAAACTTCCTGGGTAAAAATTCTAGTTCTACTTCCTACTAGTTATTTGGCCTTGGACAAGTCATTAAGCCTCTATGTGTTGTTGTTGTATGCTCTCAAGTCACTTCTGACTCATCATGATCCTATAGGACAAAGTAGAACTGCCCCATAGGGCTTCTTAGGCTGTGATCTTTACAGAACAAGATTGCCAGGTCCTTTCTCCTGAAGAGCTGCTGATGGGTTCGAGCTGCTGATCTTTCAGTTAGCAGCTGAGCACTTATCTATTGAGCCACCAGGGCTCCTTCTTTGTACAATGTGTAAAGTATGAATAATAATAACACCCACCTTAAGGAGCTGTTGCGAGAATTAAGTGTGCCTAGCACATAGAATGTGCTGAATAAGTGCTATCAACTCTTATACTCTTTCCTGTATAAATCTGATGATTGTTGTCAGAAAGATGAACAATTATCAATTGGAACAATACAACATAGTACTTAATATCTTGGACTTCGAAAAAAATAAACATAGGTTTGAATCCTATTTCTAGTAGAAGCTGTGAATGCATAGGCAAGGTATTTAATCTTTTTAAACTTCAGTTTTCTAATTTATAAAATGAGGATAAAAATATCTGCACATATAAAATTCTTACCACAGTGCCTGGTACATAGTGGGTGTGCAGTTAAAGCTAATTATTATCATTTTACAGCAAAGAGTTTGATTTTTTTATTATCATTTTAATTATCTTCATAAATAATTGAGAACTATTTGCTGGCTATCACAGGAATATAAACCTAAACCTTAAAATGCTCTGCTAAAAGGACTGAGAAGACTTATGGGCTTCTTTAAAAGAAAACAAAATGTTGAAAACAAAAGCAGATGCGAAGTCCATTTTTTTTTTTCCCCACTGTAAAAATCTTTCCTTGCTTGGACCGGACACCAAGGGAGAAATGAATGATCCCGTCCAAGTCTCTGTAGCTCTGGTTCTGCCCTGAAAGGTATTATTGCTGTTTTATTTGTTTGTGTTTGGGATGGGGGAGTGTAAGTTACATGTTTCCTTTCTGGAGCTTTGGAAGGACAATTCTCCCAGCCAGAAGACAGCATAAGAACAGGTTGAATTGCTACGTTTAGCATCAAGTCTGACCTTTTTAAAAAGTTTAAACAAGATGGCTATTCCAAATCCTAGCTGGACATTTTGCTGTGAAAACACACGACATGTGGATTTAGGTTACGTGTATTTTAGTCTTGGGAGTGTCCATTTAAGAGCTATATGACCCTGGGCAACTTGCTTACTATTTTTCAAGCTTCAGTTTTCACAGCTACAAGTTAGGGGTAAAAATAATAATCATCGATTCATTTATTTGATAGGTATTGAACACATACTATATTCAGTTACTCTTCTAAGCACTGCAGACATAACAGTGGACAAGACACCCTTCACGTTAGTGTTGTTAGTTGTCGTTGAGTTGATTCTGACTCATGGTAAACACACGTGTGCGGAGTAGAACTGCTCCAGAGGGCACACAAGGCTGTGACTTTTCAGAAGTAGATTGCCAGACTTTTCTGCCCAGGCCTCCAGATGGGTTTGAACTGCCAAGCTTTCGGTTAGTAATCCAGCGCTTAAGCATTTGTGCCACACAGGACTCCAGCATGCCTTCACAGATCTGTCACAAACATCATGCTGTGTAAAAGCAGCAAGTCATAAAAGACTACACACCGTGTGATTCTGTGCATCAGAAATTCCAAAATGGGCAAGACTATAGTGACAGAAAGAAGGTCACTGGTTTGTAGGAGCTAGGGGTAAAGGAAGGGATTGACTGTAAAGAGACTTGAGGTTCCTTTTAAGGGAATGGAAATGTTCTGAATCACGATGGTAGTGATAGTTGCGTGACTGTATTTTTTCAAAACTCATCTAATTTTATGTTAAATCCTGTTATGTTTTATTGTATTTAAATTATACCTATAACTGGTGAAAATGAATATATTTATGTTTTGGTGTACTGTTTGGAAAGCAGACAAGAGCAGCACTGGGTGCAAATCAAAGACTTTGATCTCTGATTTAGAGCTCATTCCTCTGTGTGGCAGACAGCCTTGGGAAGCCAATTGGGCAGTTCTACTCTATCCTATAGGGTCGCTGTGAGTCAGAACCAACTTGATGGCAGTGGGTTTTTTAGGTGATGACTCAGTGCTCAGGTGTAGGTCAACAAGGGAGAAGAAAGGCCTGACATGAGTCCTATATGAGGGGAGGGGAAGGTATTACCTAAGCAAGCTCTATTGCTTTAATGGAATCTTGAACTCCACCCTCCATTCTCCTCTGCTTACGACATTTGACTCTCTTACTTTTGCTTTCAGAGAAGTGTTCAGACTTCTTTTTCTGAGCTTATTCATAATAGGGGCTCTTCCTACTTTTTCAGATTCATCTTTTGTCAATCCTGCCACTGGTCCCTCATGCCTCCTTACACATCAGTGGAATGAAATTCTCTGTGGTTCTCAGACATTCCACGCTCTCACTTGCCTTCAGGCTTTTTGCCCATGCTGATCCTTCTGCCTGAACTTCTCTTCTTCCTTCCTTGCCTGGAAACTCCTACTTACCTGCTTGGGAAACCTTCCCTCACCTCCACTCCCATTTCCACCACAGCTGTCACTCCTGGCTGTGCCAGTGGCCTCTCCTCCACGCTGTCAAAGTACCACTTTCTTCTGAACCTGGGGGAACAAGCCCCCTCCCTGGCTTGAGGAGTCCCTGAGTAGTGCAAACTGTGGAAGTGTTCAGCTGCTAACAGAAAGGTTGGAGGTTCTAGTTCATCCAGAGGCACCTCAAAAGAAAGACCTGGCCATCTACTTCTGAAAAGCCAGCCATTGAAAAGCCTATGGAGCACAGTTCTACTCTGACACACACTGGGTCGCCGTGAGTTGGAGTACACTTTACAGCAACTGGATACTGGACTTAGCTTGGGCAGACAAATTCTTACTTAGCACCACTCCTGTGTCTAGAGATCAGAAAAAGGCATTTTACCAAATGTGTGACCTAGATCAGAGAGTTAAATAAATAACTTCAAATCTTCTGCTGGCCTTTTGGTAGCTAAACCAAAAACTAAAAACTAAACCCACTGTTGTCTAGTCAATTCTGACTTATAGTGACCCTGTAGGATAGAGTAGAACTTCCCTGTAGGATTTCCAAGGCCATCAATCTTTATGGAAGCAGACTGCCACATCTTTCTCCCATGGAACAGCTGGAGAGTTCGAACCACCGACCTTTCAGTTAGCGGCTGGGCACTTAACCACTGAGCGACAAGGGATCCTCTTGGTAACTAAGGTGTGGTCAATGGGAGTAGATGGCTCTGTACTGAGCATTATTTCTCATGCATCACTAAAGACACAGGGCACAGTCTCAAAGGAAGTAGATTTTGATCCCCATGATTTTTAAAGTGGTGATTCAGTAGTAGAATTCTCATCTTCCAAATGGGAGACACAGTCTGGATTTCCAGGCAATGCACCTCATGCATGACTACCACCTGTCTGTTAGTGAAACTTTCCATGTTGCTATGATGCTGGAGAGTGTTCAGTGGAACTTCCAAACTAAGATGGACTAAGAAGAAACACCTGCTGATCCACTTCTGAAAATCAGCCAAAGAAAATGCTTTGGATCACAACGGTCCCATCTGCAACTCACGGAGATGGTGCAGAACCATGCAACATTTCCTTCCATTGTGCACGGGATTGCTATGAGTCGGGGGCTGACTCCATAGCAGTAAACAATAACAACTATTTTTTTTTAAGGTGCTGTAACCAGTTTGGATAAGAGCAGCTGTCGAGATAGAATTGCTGTTAGGAAAATGTCCCCTTACTTAAAATGGATTTAGACTGCATTGCATTTGACAATTGATGTTTATCCTTGGAAGGTGTGTGTGTTTGTATATTTTCTTGATCTAATAGCTATTCATTTGATGATTAAGAAGAATGAGAGGATGTTTTTGTACCTCATGCAGGAGAAGAGAGTTTGAAGGGGATGAACAGTTGTATTACACGTGGAGCTCCAGCGCCACCTTGAATCATCTGCTGAAACCTTGGACTAAATGACTTAGTCTTAGGGAGATGCACTGCAGTGAGATGGATGCCTGTCCTAGGGTGCCTGCGGACCCAGCAAAGGGGTTGGTCATGGACAGGTCATCGATTCTATTCTAGATTTTGAAAAAGGCTGTATTCTGAGTGGAGTGATGTTATGGATTGAATTGTGCCCCTCCTGCCCCCCGCAAATATGTGTTAAAATCTTAACCCCTATAACTGTGACCCTGTCTGGAAATAGAGATTTTTATTTTGCTATGTTAATGAAGTTATACCAGTATATGGTGGATCCTAAACTTAATCACTTCTGAGTTATAAAAAGATCAGATAGACACAGAGATACACACAGAGAGGGAAGACAGACAATATATGAGGACCTGTCTACAAGCAAAAGAACTCCAAGGATTGCTGACAGACACCAGAAACCAGGAGAGAGACTTACAGAAGGAGTCAACACAGTCAAGACCTTAATTTAGACTTTTAGCCTCCAAAACTGTAAGAAAAATAAATTTCTGTTATTTAAAGCCACCCACCCATGGTAATTTTGCTATGGCAGCACTAGCAAACTAAGACAAGTGGGAAACTAGATCGATGAGCAGTCTGAGAAATGTGAACAATTCAACCATTCTTATAGTTTCCGTTTGTGCTATGAATACATTCATTCATTTATTGAGCCACTGCCCTTTGGCAGGTATTGTGCTGGGTGCTAGGGATAAAGGATGGTCAAAGCAGCAAGATTCTGCAGTAACTGAACTTACAAACTTGGTGGGAAAACACACAAAATAAATAAAGCAAATTAATGTATAAGAGACTTTTAGATCGATAAGCATTATGCAAGGAAGAAAGGGAATATTTTGTTAGAGTGCCTCATTGAGAGGAAGGTTATTTTAAAGTAGATAATTGGTAGAGAGGGGATATTTGAGTTGAGACATAATATAAAGTTGCCAGGAAAGTGAAGCCCTGTAGATAGTGGATTCCAGGATTTCAGACAGAAAATTACAGCACAAGTGTAAACCCAAGCCAAAGGTGGGAACAAATGAGCATCTTCAATGCAAAGAAAGATGACTGTGATTTGGGGTCCAGAGAGTAAGGATGGGTGGGCAGGGAGTAAGAGAGAGACTGGGAAAAGCCAGGTGAAACTGTATCTTGAAGCCCATGCTGAAATTCTGGATTTTAAGTATTATAGAAGTATTGCTGTATTTGTGCAATACAGAAAGTGATATGATTTATATTTTTTAAAGTTGTTCTGGCTGCAGAAGGAAAATGGATTTTTGGAATAGAAGGCAAGAGTGAAATCTGAGAAATTAGTTAGGAGCTGATTGAATTATTTAAATTACAAATAACTATGAGTTATTGGAATTTGGGCTATCTCGCTGGGTAGTGGTGGTTCAATGATAGAATTCTCGCCTTCTATGAGGGAGACCTGGATTTGATTCCTGGCCAGTGCACTATATGTGCAGCCACCACCCATCTGTCAGTGGAGGCTTGCATGTTGCTATGATGCTGAACAGGTTTTAGTGGTGCTTCCAGACTAAGACAGACTAGAAAGAAAGGCCTGACAATCTACGCATGAAAATCAGTCAATGAAAACGCTATGGATCACTGTTGTACACGCTACCATGAGTCGAGGCCAGACTCAAAGGCAGCTAACAACAAAACAATAATGGAAGTGGGTGGATTGAGGATGCTTTGGAGGTGGACATGGCAGGATTTGATACCTGTACTATATATAGCTTTATAATCTTGCTCCACATACCTGTCCCCTTCAGTGACATTAGATGGTGTGCACACAGCTTTGCACAGTGGTACTGTAGGGAATGCAGTGTTGGGGTAACATAGAAAAGGCTGACCTGTCCCTTATTCAGTCCTCTGCCAAGTCTATTCAGCTTTATGGTTACAACAGGTAACCTGGAGTTTGAGGTGTGACCAGCAGTGAAATGAGAGTTGGGGAGCAGAAATCAAAGTGGAAAAGCAGCTGCCAAGGCAACCCCTCAGTAGAAGATGTGAGACAAACCATCTCTTTCCCCCAAAGGATGGACAAAGCAGCAAGATTCGGCACTAACTGAACTTAGAAACTTGGTGGGGATTGGGGGAGTGGAGGGCTGGGGGAGAAGAGAACCTGTGCATTGCACACTTAGCCCTGAGTTTTCATTGCTTGTTTGTCAGGTCCTCCCCTCCAATGTGATCCCTTTAAAGGGTGGGGTTTCATTGTATTCACTTTTATATCCTGGTACATGGCACAGGACCTAGCACCTAGGGCCCAGTAAGTGCTTGTTGAATGAATGAATGGTAGAATTGTTCATTGGAAAGGTGTTGATTTAAAGACTACTGTGGATTGAATTGTGTCCCTCAGAAAGTTATATTCAAGTCCTAACCTCTGGTACCTGTGAATGTGACCTTGTTTGGACATAGGGTCTTTGAAGATGTTATCAGCTAAGTTAACATAAGGTGGTACAATAGTAGGGTGGTTGCTAATCTTATATGAGGGATGACCTTATAAAAGAAAAGAAGGAACACACGGAGGGAGGATGGTCATGTGACGATGGAGGTAGCAATTGCTGCAGCTGCAAGCCAAGGAATGCCTGCGGCTCCAAGAAGCTGGGAGAAACAAGAAAGGATCTTGCCCTAGAGACTTGGAGAGAGCAGGGCCCTGCTGACACCCTGAATTCTGGACTTCTAGCCTCCAGGAATGTGAGACAATAAATTTCTGTCGTTTTAAGCCACCCACTTTGTGGGACTTTGTGATGGTAGCCCTCGGAGACTAATACGAAAACTTTGACTTTTTCTGACTTTTTAGGTGAGTGTGGCAGAGACGTGATTTGGAATAAGGTGTCCTACTTTTTCTTTTCTACCTTTATATCTTCGTAATAATATTGCTGCTCCCTATTTACCTCTGTGGAAAAACCAAGCCCTTCTCCAACAGTGGCCTCTTTTTGCCCCTGGCCTTGCATGATACAATTTGTATCGGCCAGCAGGAAGGCATATACATTGGTACAAAATGTGAATACGCCTATTAACATTTCTCCCAAAGAATGTGGTGAGCTTTTAGGAATGAGCTTAGAGAGCCGGCAGGGGCCCCTGGTCAGCACATTCTGCGGGCTCAGAAAAAGGGCAACACAGAGGATTTATAGCCACGGAGAAATGGCCTCATAAAAATGCATAAGGGTGTGTGCACAGAGTGATGACTTGGATGAAAAAAAGCAGTGTTTATATACTGTTACACTAAAAATATTCACACCTCATCAAATTGTCAGTCTTGTTTTGCTGGCAGCAATGGGATTTTCCCCCCTGTAAGGCGGTAATAGCTCTCGGCAGAGCACTGCACATTATGTCTCATTAATCCTTCCCAGATCCCAGCGAGGTGGGTGGTGAGGGTTAGGATTTCTGTTGTATCAGAAGAGAATAGAACAAGATTCATTTTCCCTCCTCTCTGCTGGCAGTGCTTCACAGAATGACAGAGGATGTTATTATGGCCTGAACTGTGTCTCCATCCCTCACCCCACCGTCCCAAAAAGAATATGTTGAAGTTCTAACCCTTCATACCTGTGAATGTGACCTTGTTAGGAATAGGCTCTTTGAAAATGTTGTCAGTTAAGTTAATATGAGGTCATACTGGAGTAGGGTGGGTCCTAATCCAAACTGAGTGGTGTCCGTATAAAAGGAGGAGAGACATGGAAACAGACGGTCTTACTCATCTAGTGCTGCCATAACAGAAATACCACAGATGGATGGCTTTAACAAAGAGAAGTTGATTCTCTCACAGTCCAGCAGGCTACAAGTCCAAATTCAGGGTGTCAGCTCCAGGGGAATGCTTTCTCTGTTGGCTCTGGAGGAAGGTCCGTGTCATCAGTCTTCCCTTGGTCTGGAGGCATCTCAGCGCAGGAACCATCTAGCTGTAGCCGGGCACCATCTAGCTGTACTGGACTCAGTCTGGTGGAGGACGTGCTAGCTGTGGGCCATTAGTCCTCTGGACTAATCTTTTCCTTGTATCCTGTTCTCTTCATTCTCCCTTGCTCCTGAAGGGGTGAAACCAGTGGAGTATCTTAGATGGCTGCTCCCAGACGTTACTCACTAAGGTAGAATGTAGAACATTGTCTTTATAAACTGTGTTATGCCAATTGAGCTAGATGTTCCCTGAGACCATGGTCCCCAGAGCCCTCCACACGGCAATTCAGTCCCTCAGGGAGTTTGTATGTGTCTAGGGAGCTTCCATGACCTTTGCTTGTACAAGTTGTGCTAGCTTCCCAGTATGGTGTACTGTCTTACCCTTCACCAAAGTTACCACTTATCTGTTGTCTATTTAGTTCCCCCCCATCCCCCCATCCTTCGCATTAGCCAAATTCTTAGTGAAGGGAAACTCACAATCTGATTTCCATATCAAGGTGGTACCTAATTAATTCATTCAGAAATTGTGTCTTTTAAATTTTTGTATTAAATATTAAATGTAAATATGCATATGCTATAAGAATTACAATAAAATGAACACCCATGTACCACCACTCAAATATATTTGAAGTCTACCATATGCACCTCCTCATCACCTTTACTTTCTTCTCTTTTCAGAGACAGCCACTACCCTTAACTTTGTGTTTAACCTTCCCTTGCTTATCTTTATAATTATACTATTTATGTTTGCATCCCTTAATAATATATATATATATATATTTTATTTTTGCATGTTTTTGGAAATTGATATAAATGAAATCACAGTGCTATCAATTTTGTGCTATTTGCATAGTTTGCTCAACATTATGTCCTGAGTTGGATCCATGTTGTTCGTATAGCTCTGATTTTTTTTTTTTTTTTTGCCACTTTACAGTACACTAGTGTATGGCTCTACCACCCATCTGTCAATTTGTTATATTGTAATGGCTTGCATGTTGCTATGATGCTGTAAGCTATGCCACCAATATTTCAAATATCAGAAGGTTCATCTATGGTGAACAGGTTTCAGTAGAGCTCCTAGACTAATACAGACTAGGAAGAAAGGCCTGGCAATCTACTTCTAAAAATTAACCAATGAAAACCTTATGGATCACAACAGAACATTGACTCCCTTTGGACACATCATCAGGAGGGATCAATTGCTGAAGAAGGATATCATGTTTGGTGAAGCAGAGGGAGACCCTTGGTGAGATGGATTTGCACAATAGCCACAATGATGAACTTGAACACACCAGCAAATGTGAAGATGACACAAGATGGGGCACATAAAGTTGCCATGAGTTAAAGTCGACTCAGTGATAGCTATCTCTTTACCTAGTGTATGGATATGACAGAATTTACTTACCTATTTTACTCTTTATGCAAATTTTAGTTGCTTCCTTTAATTTTTATTTTTTACAGTCAGTGATTCTGTCGACATTATTATATAAACTAATACATGTGGGCAAGATTCTTTGGGATAATCTTACGTGTCAGGATACATGTCTGGGAGTGAAACTTACGTGTCATATGATTTGAACATCTTCCATTTTACTAGATAATGTCATATTGTTTTACAAATTAGCTATATCCATTTGCAAACCTATTTGCATTATATAAGGGTTATGATTGATTCACATCCTTGCCAACATATAATATTCTCAGAGTTTAATTTTTCCAGTATGCTTCATGACAGATGTTATCTCCTTCAGGTTTTTGTTTGCATTTATTTGATTATTAATGATTTGAAGCATATTTTTAACTATTTACTGGTCATTAGAGTTTCTCCTTTTGTGAAGTGCTTATTCAAGATATTGCCCACTTTTTTTTTATTAGGTTCTTTGTCTTTAACTTATTCATTAGTATAAATTCAATGTACAATCTGGATACTAATTTTGCTGTTACGTATTCCCAAACATCTTCTCTCAGTTCGTGGCTTGCCGTTTCAGTTTCTGTACTCTGTTTTTGGATGAACAGATGTTCTTAATATTACCAAGTATATCATTCATTTCCTCATGATTTGTATTTTCCATTTCTTATTTAGTAATCCTTCCCTATCCAGATGTCACGGTACTCTCTTATATTGTGTTCTAAAAGTTTTATAGTTTTTGCCTTTCACGTTTAAATATCTAATCCACCTGGAATTGATTCTGTGTATGTTGTGAGATAGGGGTCAAATTTCATTTTTGTCCATATAAGAAATCAATTGCTCCAAGATCATTTATGGAATAGCTTATCCTTTGCCACTGATCTGCAGTGCTGGCTCTGTCATAAATCAAGTTTCTGTGTATGTATAGATCTGTTTCTGGGCTCTTTACTCTCATGCATTTATTTTCATCTGTCTGTAAACCAATACCAGCCTGCTTTAATTATCATCACCTAATAATAATGCTAGGTATTTTGAAAGGCAAATCCCTACATTGTTTTCAGGAGAGTTTTGGCTATCCTTAACTCTTTGCTCTTCCATATAAAATGCTTGAGTCAGCTTGTCAAGTTTCTTAAAAATAGCCTGTTGGACCTTTCTTAGGATTACATTGATCAACTTGGATTTATAGATCAATTTGGAAAGAAATGACATAAATATTGAGTTTTTTTATCCATGAACATGACAAATCACTTCCTTAACTTTGTTCTTCCTTAATGTTTTTTAATAAAGTTTTATAATATTTTCCATAAAGCCCCTTACTATCTCTGTTACAGTTATGTCTAGGGACTTGATATTTTTATGCTATTATAAATTGTTTCCCTTTTAAAACAACATTCTTTTTTTTTTTCAAATTATTATTTTTTGTATTAATTTGCATCAACAACCTCTGATAACATGTATATTGAGTCTAATGATTAATCTGGAGGGTTTTATGTGTTTTGGTATCATATAAAAAAAAAAAAAACCAAACCCGTTGCTGTCGAGTCGACTTCGACGCATTGCTACCCTATAGGACAGAGTAGAACTGCCTCATAGAGTTTCCAAGGAGCGCCTGGTAGATTTCGAACATGCCAACCTTTTTTGGTTAAGCAGCCGTAACACTTAACCACTACACCACCAGGGTTTCCTAATGTATCATAGCATCTGTGAATAGTAAGAGTGTTGTTCTCTCTTCTTCTTTTTTTTTTTTTTTTAACTTATACCTTCTATTTCTTTTTAACTTATACCTTCTATTTCTTTTTCTTGCCCTACTGTTTTGCTGGGACCCCAGAAAATATTTAAATAGAGTGGTAATAGTAAGTTATGTTTTCTTGCTTCTGATCTGGAGCATTATTTGATGCCTGATTTGAATCTGGAATTCCTACAGACAAGATTTGTTCTGCCAACCTGGGAATGTTATTGTTAGTTCCTACTGAGTCAGCTCCAACTATGGAGGCCGTGTGTGTGACAGAATGAAACATTGCCTTGTCCTGGACCATTTTTGTGATCATTGGTTTGTTTGAGTTCATTGTTGTGGCTATTGCTTCAGTCTACTTCATTGAGGGTTCCCTCACCTTTGCCAGCCCTTCACTTTACCAAACATAGTGTGCTTCTCTAGGGATTGCTCCCTCCTGATGATGTGACCAGAATGAGTTGAAGTCTCAGACAATAGTTTATGATCCATAGGGTTTGCATTAGCTAATTTTTAGGATTAGATCACCAGGCTTTTCCTCCTAGTCTGTCTTAGTCTGGAAGCTCTGCTGAAGCCTCTCTACCATGGGTGATTCAGTTGGAAATATGCATGGTATAGCTTCATAGCAGCACACAAGCCACCACAGTACGGCAAACTGACAGATGGGTGGTGAAATCTGGGGACAGTTTAAACCAAATTTTCATCTAGGGTTTTAAGGCCATCTAGTTGCTGAGATTTGGGACTGCAAATCCGAGTAGGGACCAACTTATGCTTAAAAATTATCAGAGACTGTTTTTCTCACTTCTATAAGTGTAGAGGTTTGAGACAGAGATGTACTGTTATAATCCTTTTGGAGGTGGCTTTAATTTATGCTCACCCACATATTAAAATTGTAACCCATTGGGATTCCAACTTTACATATGTGAGGATTCTTCTATCAGACTACCTACTCTCTGTCCTTGCAAATTAGAGCTCAAGGCCACTGCAAATACCCTCAAAATGAGAGTTAACTTCAGTATTCTGTTTGCTTTTCTGGAGTTCACTTTTGCACTTAGGTTTTGACCTTTACATTTCCTTACCTCCTTGTCAGCACATTGATACATTTTAAGTTTTTTTATATAGTATGCAATATTTTCAGCCTTTTCAATGTTAGGTGTCTTGTTTATCATATTTCTGGCATCACAAGTCCCCAACGTGCCACTTCAACAAATCTAGTATGTGTGTTGGACATGCAATGATGCAGTGACAAGACATTATCCCTGTTCTCATGACATTTACAGTACAGTTGAAACGCAGCCATGTAAACAGGGCATTACAATATGGAATTATACATGTAATCACAAAGTTGTCCAGGGAATTGAGTGGAATAGACCTTCAGGGAAGAGGGGACACACTTGCAAAGACTCTGAGGTTAGAAGGAGAACCTGGATAATTCCAGGGGGATCCTCGTGTTTCCTACAAGCACAATCTATTGATCATATATCAACTCTAGGAGGTAAGACAAGTAGATGTTCGTTCACTGTTAGTCTCTAGATTTTACCAACAAAGAAATGAGTCTCGTAGAAATAAACTGATTTGCTCACATTGCCATGGGTAGAAAACTGAAGATTTAGTCTTTTATTCCAAGTTAGGTTCTCTTTCCACCACCAATATTGTTGGGCCTTGAAGATAGGACACTGAGTTCCTTCCAATATATTCTCAAAGGACCTAATCCAATGTTCTTGATACAAAAGGTACATGATCAATGTTCATCCATCACCCAAAAGTCTGTTAAATTTGGATAATTTATCTGTAAAGTAATTTCTGTTGTTTTTATCAGTAAGAAAACTGGTCAGAGAAGGGGTATGCTCTGGACAGACAAACTTTACTACAGTTAACAGTGAGCCTCAAACAGGGCCACCAATCATAAGTGAAGAAGTAGAAGCTGCTGGAAATTGCATAGTAGAATTCCTATTCCGTCTGCAGGGCCCTGGACTCTCCCAATTCACTGGTCCAACCAACTAAAGGCTCTTGCTTCTACTGGACTATCTTGGGAGCTTGTTTGTATAACTTAAGTGTCTGATATTTAACCAAAGCTTTTAACTTTGGTTCTTGCCCTTGTTGATGTTATCTGTTACTTTTACAAATTCCTTGGGACTTGGTGTATTACCTTGTCCATGTTTAATTCCTGTTTAGAGTTGGCTGTACATGGAAGTAGCACTATAATTTTATACATACAGAACCTAGGAACAACAATTCAGTAGAAAGGCTATTATTATTTTCATTAGCTGTTATAGAGTCAGCCATGACTCATGGTGACCCCATGTGTTACAGGCCAGAACCATTCCATACGGTTTTCTTAGCTGTAATCTTTATGGAAGCAGATCACCAGACCTTTCTTTCCCAGAGCTTTAGGTGTGTTTGAACTGCCAACCTTTCAGTTAGTAGATGAGTGTAAACTGCTTGCGTGACCCAGGCTCCTGAGTAGGAAAGCAGCAGTAAAGAATATTTCTTCAAATACATTTGCATAGCAATCCCAGACACTGAACTTGGATTACTTGACCCCTCTTTGCACCAGTTTTCTCACATAAAAATGAGACCAATAATAGTACTTAATGCATCAGGCTGTTTTGAGTATTAAATAAATCGATACATATAAAGAACTTAGAAGAGCGTCTGATAATGGAGCAATTGTTCAATAAATGCAAGTTACAATATTCTTAGCGAGCAATGTTTACTGTTTGTTTATTTGGGGTGGTGTGTTGAGCTGATCATTTGGCATTAGTGAGATAAAAGGGCTAAAATTCTCCCATTTGGCTCTTCCGAAGGCTTCTAAGTTTCCCCACATATATGGCTGCCATTAAAGTATAACCAAGGTGGGAAGAAGCTTCTAATTTACTCTAAATCTCTTCAAAACATTCATAGTTCTTAAATTTTGTCAACATTCGAGATCCATTCTTTTATACATTTAGAGTGTCTCTTTCAAATACAGATAAAGAAGTAATGGCAGTAAAATGGTAAAGAAGCTCTGAGCTCCCACCCTCCCATACCCATTGCCACTGAGTCGATTCTGACTCATAGTGACCTTATAGGACAGAGTATAACTGTCCCATAGAGTTTCCAAAGCTGTAAATCTTTAAGAAAGCAGATTGCCATGTCTTTCTCCCGCAGAGTGGCTGGTAGGTTCGAACTGCTGACCTTTATGTTAGCAGCCAAGAGCTTAAACTCTTCTGCCACCAGGGCTCACCCTCACATAGAAACATTAAAAAAATAATAACAATAAATTTAAAAAAAAAGTAATTGTCAAAATCAACTTTGCCAGAGCTTAGAAAACAGTCAACTGTTTACAGGGATTAAAAATGCTGAATCAAGAAAAAGGCAAATCGCAAGCAGTCAGAAAGACTTTTAGTGATTTAGTCGCCCTTGTCCCACCTCCACCAGAGTTGGCAGCAGTCTTGGAGATAGCAGCCTGTGCTCCCAGCGTGAGATTCTGGTTTTTGGTCCTGGAGGGAGCAGAGCAGACTCTACTTACAAATTATTCTGTATATGTGCTCTAACCTGTCTGGGGGTTACCTAAGGGCCGAGGACTGCTAGGTTCTGTTTTGCTCACCTTAGAACTCATTCAGTCTGGAAAAAAGGCAGGCATTGCTCAAAAACATTGTAAGCAAAAAGTAAAGCAGAAAACAAACAAACAAAACAAAACGAAAAAAGCTTCACACACTTTTGGCGAGATATTGTGATTGAAACATACTATAGACTGCCTATGGTATGGGAGGAAAAGCTGGAGAGAGTTTTTTTTTTTTTAAGTTAAAAGTAGTAAAGAGAATCCGGAGCCCTGGTGAGAGAATCCAGAGCCCTGGTGGCACAGTGGTTGAGAGTTTAACCACTAACCAAAAGCTCAGCAGTTTGAATCTACCAGCTGTTCCTCGGAAACCCTATGGGACAGTTCTACTCTGTCCTATAGGGTCGCTATGATTCAGGATTGATTCGACAGCAACGGGTTTGAGTTTTTTGGTTTAAAGAAAATCCATATGTACAAAGGAATTAAGAAAATCACACACATTCCCAGGGCAAGATATATTCTCAGAAAATACCTAAGAAGATCCTAAGTTTTCACCTTGAGCTGATCCCTAGATTCTATGAAAGCCTGGCTAAGTGTCGAAGGAGGGTCCCATCACATGGTCAATCTGCAAAGATTAGGAGAGATATAATTGCATTTATTTATTTGTTTGTTTTTTTGCCCCTGGAATTAAAAAATACCTGTTTCAACAAAGTAGCAGGACACAATCTAAAGGAACAGTATCTTCAGTGACAACACACAACATGGAATACAGTCATTGCAAAAACATATGTTGGAAAACTTACTAAACAAATGAACTACTACAGCCTTAAACAAACAAACAACCACAAAAAACAACAAAATGGCAAACTCTGAGGAAGACAAAGAACCTAATTTCTAGAGTTACCACATTATAATATTAAAATATCCAGTTTTCCATGAAAATAATAAGACAGGCACACGCACACACACACACACACACACACACAGAAAGTATGGTCCTTTCAAAGGAACAAAATAAATAGACTGAAACCATCTCTAACGAAGCCCAGATATTGGACTTAATAGACAAATAATTTAAAGCAATTTTCTTAAAACTTCTCAAAAAGATAATTAAAAACACGGACAAAGAGCTAAAGGACATCAGGAAAACAATGCATGAACAAAGTGAGAATATCAATAAAGAAACATAAATTATTAAAAAATGGACCAAACAGAAATTCTGCAGATAAAAAAAAAATAACTGAAATTTAAAAAAATTAATGAAATGGTTCAACAGCAAATTTTATCAGATAAGAGAAAAAACCACTGAGTCTGAAGATTGGAATTTATCCATTCTGAGGAATAGAGAGAAAAAAAAGAATGAAGAAAAGTGAACAGAGCCTAAGGGATCTGTGGAACACCACCAAGCTGACCAAAATTATGGAAGCTCCAAAAGGAGAGAGAGAGAGAAGAAGATATAAAAAGAGAAAGGGAGATGGGGAGAGAAAGAGAAAGATGTAATATTTGAAGAAATAATGGCTGAAAACTTCCCAAACTTGATGAAAGACATGAACATGTCCAAGAAATTCAGTGAAATCCAAATAGGACAAACTCAGAGATATGAGACACATTTTAATCAAATTCTTGAAAGTCAAAGACAAAGAAAGTATATGGCAACAAAAGAAAACACCTCCTCATATACAAGGATAGTAAATAAGATCAACAGCTGATATCTCATCAGAAAGCATGAAGGTCAGAAGGAAGTGGGATGACATATTTAAAGTGCTGAAGGATAAAAAAGATTCTCAATCAAGAATTCTATTTTCAGTAAAACTGTCCTTCAAAAATGAGAGTGAAATTAAGGCATTTCCAGATAAACAAAAGCTGCAGGAGTGTGTTACCACTAGATTTGTCCTACAGGAAATGTTATAAGGAGTCCTTTGTGTTGAAATTAAAGAACACTAGACAGTAACTCAAAGAAATGAAGATCTCGAGGTGTGAAGACAACAGCATGAAAACACAATTGTATTTTTGCCTTGTAACTCCACTTTTTATTTCCAAATCAAACAAACATATAATAAAACAAACAAAAAACCAAACCTATTGCCATCAATTTGATTCTGACTCATAGCAACCCAATAGGACAGAGTAGAACTGCCCCTGTAGAGTTTCCAAGGAGTGGCTGGTGGATTCAAACTGCTGACCTTTTGGTTAGCAGCTGTAGCTCTTAATCACTGAATAAAAATAATTATAAACATATGTTACTGAACACAAAATGTATGAAGATGTAAATTTGTGTTGTAGCAACATAAAAGGGGGATGATGGAGCTATATAAAAGTAGAGTTTTTGTTTGTGATTAAAGCTAAGTTGTTATCAATTCAAACTAGATTGGTATAAATTTAGAATATAAATGTAATCCCTATAGTAACCACGAGAAAATATCTAAAAAAAAAATACACAAAAGAAATTTATAAGGGAATCAAAACGGTTCACTACAAAAGATAAACTAAAAACAAAAAAAGTCAGTAGGAAGAAATGAGGGTAGAAAAGATATAATACATGCAGGAAACAGCAAAATGGAAGAAGTAAGTCCTTCCTAACTGTTAATAATTTTAAATGTAAATGGGTTAAACTCTCCAATAAAAATGCAGAGAATGGCAGGGTGGATAAAAAAAATGCTGTCTACAAGAAACTCACATTAGGTGCAAAGACACAAGTAGTTTGAAAATGAAAATGTAGAAAAAGATATTCCTTGCAAACAGTAACCAACAGAGCTACAGTGACTACACTGATATCAAACAAAATAGACTAAGTAAAAAAAAAAAAAAAAAAAAAATTACAAGAGACAAAGAAGGACATTATATGTTGATAAAAGAGCCAATTATTAGGATATAACAATTATTAACATGTATATATATGTCTTAGTTCTTATTACTGCTGTAACAGAAATACCACAAGTTGGTGGCTTTAATGAAGAGAGATTTATTTGCTCACAGTTCAGGGGGCTAGAAATCTGAATTCAGAGCATTGGCTCTAAGGGAAGACTTTGTCTCTTTGCTGGCTCTGGAGGAACATTCTTGTCTTAGCTCCTCTGGCATTTTTCTTGGCATCCCTTGGAGATCTTCGTGTGATGTGGCATCTATCTTCTCCCATCTGTGCTTGCTTCTGTGCCTAATCTACTCCTTTTTATATCTCAAAAGTGATTGGCTTAAGACCCACCCTACACAGATATGACCTCATTAACATAACAATAAAACCCTATTACCAAATGGGATTACATCCACAGGTATAGGGGTTAGGATTTAAAACATATATTTTTCAGGGGACACAATTCATTCTAATACAATGCACCAACAATTAAGCCCCCAAATATATGAAGCAAACATTGCTGAAGTTGAAGGAGAATAGACTGTTCTACAATAATAGTTGAAAATTTCAATACCTCACTTTCAATAATAGACAGAAAATCTAGACAAATGATCAGTGAGGAAATAGAGGACTTGAATAACACTATAAACCACCTAGACCTAACAGATATATATATCTCTTCACTCCAAAACAGCAGAATACATATTCTTCTCAAGTACACACAGAACATTCTCCAGAACAGAAAATATGTTAGGCCATAAATTAAGCGTCAGTAAATATAACAACATTGAAGTAATATAAAATATATTATCTGACAACAATGGAATGACTCTAGAAATCAGTAACAGAAGGAAAATTTTAAAAATCACAAACAAGGAAATTAAATAACACACTGTTAAACAATCAATGAGTCAAACAATAAATCACCAAGGGAATTAGAAAATACTTAAAAAATGAATGAAAACAAGAACCCAACATATCAAAACTTAAGGGATGCTGTGAGAGCAGTGCTCAAAATGAAATTTATAGCTTTAAATGCTTATGTTAAAAAAGAAGGAAGATCTCGAGTCAATAATCAAACTAGTTCCTATACTATGAAAAACTAGAAAAGGAAGAGGAACTAAACTTAAAGCTAGGAAAAAGAAGGAGGTAATAAAAATTACAGTGCAAACAATGATGAATCTGTGAAGCATCTCATAACATGGATGAAACTGGAAGACATTATGCTGAGTGAAATAAGTCAATCACAAAAAGACAAATATTGTATGAGACCTCTATTGTAAAAACCCATGAAAAAGTTCACACATCAAAAGTAACAATCTTTGTTGGTTACCAGGGATGGGAGGGGTGGGGGAGAACTACTAAATAGGCAATAGATAAGTGGTATCTTGGGTGAAGGGTGAGACAGTACACAATAC
>NW_004444154.1:647865-659188 GCF_000243295.1 Trichechus manatus latirostris
TTCCGAGGTTCACCGTTCAGCCGGGGAGTGGACAGCCGCATAAAACCAAATGGGGCTAATGAGGTTCAGCAGTCCAGGGACAGGGACTAGAAGGCAGAGGGGGACAGGAAAGCTGGTGATAGGGAACCCAAGGTTGAGTAAGGAGAGTGTTGATGTGTTGTGAGGTTGTTGACCATTGTCATAGGGTAACATGTACTATTTAATGAGAAACTATTTTGTTCTGTAAACCTTCATCTAAAGTGAGAATAGCAGCACAATTGTAAGAGCATAGTCAATGTCACTGAACTTTACATATAGAAATTTTTGAAATGGTGTATCTTTGGCTATGTATATTTTCACCAAAAAGAAAAATGGTCGAGAAGGGAGAGGGTTGACATGTCATGGGGTTGTTGACGAATGTCATAAAACAATATGTGTACTACTGTTTCATGAGAATCTATTTGTTCTGTAAACCTTCACCTGAAGTACAATAAAATAAATAAATAAATAAAAATTACAGTGCAGATGAATGAAATAGAGAATATTAAAAAAAAATCACTTCACTTCACTAGTTGCCATCGAGTTGATTCTGAATCATGGTGAACCCGTGTGCAGAGTAGAACTGCATTTCATAGGGTTTTCATGGCTTCAACCTATCAGAAGCATATTACCAGGACTTTATTCTGAGGTGTCTCTGGACGAGTTCAAACCACCGACCTTTTGGCTAGTAGCCTCATGCTTAACCATTTCTGTTACCCAGGGACTCCATGAAAAAAGTATATGTAGAGAGATAACTAATAAAGCCAAAGTTAGTTATTTGAAATGATCACCCAAATTGACAAACTTTTAGCTAGACTGACCAATAAAAAAGGAGAGAAGACATAAATAACTAAAATAAAAATGAAATTGGGGGTATTATCACAAACTTTACAGAAATTTGTTCTTGTTAGATGCCATCAAGTCTATTCGGTTCTCACTCACAGCAACTTTATGTACAACAGAACGAAACACTGCCCAGTCCTGCACCATCCTCACAATCATTGTTATGCTTGAGCCCATTGTTGCAGCCACTGTGTCAATCCATCTCATTGAGAAACTTTCTCTTTTTCGCCGACCATCTATTTTACCAAGCATGATGCCCTTCTCCAGAGACTGGTCCCTCCTGATAACATGTCTAAAGTATGTGAGACCGAGTCTTGCCATCCTTGCTTCTAATGACCATTCTGGCTGCACTTCTTCCAAGACAGGTTTGTTCTTCTTGTAGTCCGTGGTATATTCAATATTCTTCGCCAACACTGTACTTTAAAGGCATCAACTCTTTGGTCTTCCTTATGCCTTCCTTACTGCCTTATTTGTGTGTGTGTACGATTTCTGTTAGAGCTGGCTGATGTTTTGTTCTTCTCTCCTTGTGGATAGTCACAGTTGGGGACTTGTGGCAAGTTCTGGACAGTGGGCTGTGAGTGAAAGTGATGCACGGTACTTCTGGGTGAAGTCTTTGTCAGTGTGGACCTTCTAATTTTTCTCTTCTCCTGCCACATTAGAAGAAGCTTCACAATGAGATAATAGACGCAAGAAGGCGGTGGTCAGCTTAGAGTGTTGTTTTACCACATTGAGGAAAGTCACACTGGAGAGTCCTCTAGATTCAGATCAGAAAGGACTTTGTGTTAAAAAATAAACTTTTATTGCTTTAAGCAGAAATAAAAAGGTTTATACGAGACTACTATGAACAATTGATACCAATAAATTGGATAACCTAGATGAAATGAAAAATACCTAGGAATACACAAATTACCTAAATTGACTCAAGAAGAAATAAAAAATCTCAACAGAGCTACAACAAACAAATTAAATCAGTAAGAAAAAAAAATCTCACAACAAAGATAAGTCCAAGCTTATATGGCTTCACAAATGAATTCTATCAAACTTTAAAAGAATTGACAACAATTCTTCTTAAACTCTTCCAAAGTACAGAAGAGGAGAAAATGCTTCTTAACTCATTCTATGGTGTCAGCATTACTGTGGTACAAAGAAATAAAAAGAAAAGAAAATTATAAACCAATATCCTTTATGAATACAAATATAAAAATTATCAACAAAATATTAGCAAAACAAATCCAACAGCATAGTAAAAGAATTATACACCATGAACAAGTAGAATTTATTCCAGGAATGTAAGAGTCATATAACATAAGAAAATCAATCAATGTAACACACCACATTATTAAAACAAAGAGTCATAAAAAACATATGATCAATCAATCGATGCAGAAAAGACATTTGAAAAAATCCATCCTCCTTTCAAGATAAACACACTCAAAAAACTAAGAATAGAAGGGAGCTTCCACAACATGATAAAGGGTATTTATGAAAAACCCACAGCTAACATAACACCCAATGGTGAAAGACTAGAGCTAATAATTTCAGCTTTGTAGGGTAGTTGCATGGTCAAAGTTGCAGGGTAGAAGATAAACACACAAAAATCAGTTGTGCCTCTACAAATCAGCAATTAACAATCCAAAAAGGAAATTTAGAAGTGATTACATTTACAATAGCATCTAAAAGAATAAAATACCTAAAAATAAATTTAATCAAGGAGGTAAAAGACTTCTACATTAACAAACACAAAGCATTGCTGAAAGAAATTCCAGAAGACCTAAATTAAATGGAAAGATATCCCATGTTCATGGATTGGAATACTTAATAGTGTTAGATGTCAATACTACCCAAAGTGATCTAAATATTCAAAGCAATTCTTATCAAAATTTGCACTTTATTTTTATTTTTTCAGAAATGGAAACACTGATGCCCAAATTCATATGGAATTGCAAGGAGTCTTGAATAGACAAAGCAATCTTGAAATATAAGACCAAAGTTGCAGGACTCACACTTCCCAATTTCAAAACGTACTAATAAGCTACAGTAAAACAGTGCAGAACTGGCATAAGGTGGATATATAGACCAATGGTATAAAATTGAAAGTCCACAAATAAATCTATACATCTATGGCCAATTGATTTTTGACAAGGGTGTTGTCATGGATTGAATTGTGTCTCTCAAAAAATGTGTGTATCAATTTGGCTGGGCCATGATTCCCAGTATTGTGTGGTTGTCCTCCATTTTGTGATTGTAATTTTATGTTAAAGAAGATTAGGGTGGGATTGCAATACTTTTACTAAGGTCACATCCCTGATCCAATGTAAAGGGAGTTTCCCTGGGGTATGGCCTGCACCACCTTTTATCTCTCAAAAGATAAAAAGGAAAGGGAAGCAAGCAGAGAAGTGAGGACCTAACACCATCAAGAAAGCAGTGCCAGGAGCAGAGCTGGTCCTTTGGATCTGAGGTTCCTGCACTGAGAATCTCCCAGAGCAAGGGAAGATTGATGAGAAGGCTGATAGAGAGAGTAAGCCTTCCCCTGGAGCTAATGCCCTGAATTTGGACTTCTAGCCTACTAGACTGTGAGAAAATAAATTTCTCTTTGTTAAAGCCATCCACTTGTGGTATTTCTGTTATAGTAGCACTTGATGACTAAGACAGTTGCCAAGTCCATTAAATGAGAAAATAAGAGTATCTTCAACAAATGGTGCTGGGACAACTGAACATCCACATCTCAAAAGAATGAATTTGGATTCCTACCTCATGCCATACAAAAAAGGGAAAATAAGTCTTGGCGAGGATGTGGGGAAATTGGAACCCTCATACATTACTGATGGGAATGTAAAATGGTGCAGCTGCGGTGAAAAACAGTTTGACATTTCCTCAAATAGTTAAACTTAGAATTACTATGCTGTTGTTGTTAGGTGCCATCGAGTTGATTCCAACTCACAGCGACCCTATGTACTACAGAATGAAACGCTGCCCAGTCCTGTGCCATGCTCACAATTGTTGTTATGCTTGAGCCCATTGTTGTAGCCACTGTGTCAATCCATCTTGTTGAGGATCTTCCTCTTCTTCGATGACCCTGTACTTTACCAAGCATGATGTCCTACTCCAGGGACTGATCCATCCTGATAACATGTCCAAAGTATGTAAGACATAGTCTCACCATCCTTGCTTCTAAGGAGCATTCTGGTTGTACTTTTTCCAAGACAGATTTGTTCATTCTTTTGGCAGCCCATGGTATATTCAATATTCTTCGCCAACACCACAATTCAAAGGCATCAGTTCTTATTCATTGTCCAGCTTTCGCATGCATATGATGTGATTGAAAATGCCATGGCTTGGGTCAGGCGCACCTTAGTCTTCAAGGTGACATCTTTGCTTTTCAACACTTTAAAGAGGTCTTTCGCAGCAGATTTGCCCAATGCAATGAATCTTTTGATTTCTTGACTGCTGCTCCTGTGGGTGTTGATTGTGGATCCAAGTAAAATGAAATCCTTGACAACGTCAATCTTTTCTCTGTTGATCATCATGTTGCTTATTGGCTCAGTTGTGAGGATTTTTGTTCTCTGTGTTGATGTGTAATCCATACTGAAGGCTGGAGTCTTTGAGCTTCATCAGTAACTGCTTCAAACCCTCTTCACTTTCAGCAAGCAAGGTTGTGTCTTCTGTATAATGCAGATTGTTAATGAGGCTTCCTCCAATCCTGATGCCCCATTCTTCTTCATATAATCTAGCTTCTCAGACTATTTGCTTAGCGTACAGATTGAATAGGTATGGTGAAAGGATACAATCCTGACCCACACATTTCTTGACTTTAAACCACAAAGTATCCCCTTGTTGTGTTAGAACAACTGCTTCTTGATCTCTGTACAGGTTCCTCATAAGCACAATTAAGTGTTCTGGAATTCCCATTCTTCGCAATTACTATAAGACACAGCAATTCCTCTCCTAGGTATATACTCAAAAGAATTGAAAGCAGGGACTCAAACAGATGCATTATGAAATTCAATCATAAAGAGAAATGAAGTCCTGATATATGCTACAACATGGATGAACCTTGAAAGCATTATGCTAAATGAAGTAGACCACACACAAAAGGACAAATATTTTATAAGTCCATTCATATGGAATATTTAGAATAGGCAAAGTCATAGAGCAAGAAAGTAGATTAGAGGTTACCAGGGTCTGAACGGCAGGAGAATGGGGAGTTGTTGTTTAATGGGTACAGAATTTTTGTTTGGAGTGATAAAAATTTTGGAAATAATGGTGATTGTTGAACAACATTTTAAATATAATTACTGCCACTGAACTGTAAATAAAATAGTTAAAATTAAAAATATACATTTTCCGCCATTAAGAAATATTAAAAGGAAAAATGAAAGACTAGTGCATGCTACAACTTGGAGGAACCTTGAAAACATTAAGCTAAGTGAAAGAAGCCAGGCAAAAATGTTACATATTGTATGATTACATTCATATGAAATATCCAGAATTGGTAAATCCATAGGGACAGAAAGTAGACTAGTAGTTTTCGAGAGTTGGAAGGAGGAGAGAATGAGTAGTGACTGTTTAAGGAATATGGGATTTCCTTTTGAGGTGATGAAAATGTCTTGGATCTAGGTAGAGTTGATGGTTGCACAACATTGTGAATGTACTAAACACCTGAATTATAGACTTTAAAATGGTTAATGGTTAATTTTATGTTATATGGAATTTACCCCAATTAAAAAAAAAAAGATAAATCAATGCAAAAAAAAAATACAGATTCTCCTTTGAGGTGTTTACAAAAGTAATAAAATAGGAGTTTGAAATCAAAAGACTTAGAATGGGGTCTTGTTAACTTTGCTTTCCCCCTGTGTGCATACAATTTCTGTTAGAGCTCGATGATGTTTCATTCTCCTCTCTTTGCGGATAATCACAGTTGAGTGGGGACTTGTGGCAAGTTCTTGTCCATGGGCTATGAGTGAAAGTGATACATGGCACTTCTGGATGAAGTCTTTGTCAGAGTGGACCTTCTACTTTTTCTCTTCTCCTGCCACAATAGAGGAAGCCTCACATTGAGAAGAAACGTGCAAGACGGTGATGGTCAGCTTAAAGTGTTGATTTACCACATGGAGGAAAGTCACACTGGAGAGTCTCTTGGATTCAGATCAGAAAGGACTTTGTGTAAAAAATAAACTTTTATTGCTTTAAGCAGCTAGTCGTGTAACAATTAAGCGCTTAGTTATTAACTGAAATGTTGGCAGTTCAAGCCCACCCAGAAGCTCTGTAGGAGAAAGACCTGGTGACCTGCTTCTGTAAAGATTACAGCCTAGAAAATCCTATAGGGCAGTTCTACTCTGTCATGTGGAGTCACTATGAGTCAAAGATCGACTCCACGGCACTCAACAACAACAACAGGGTAATTTAACATAATCAGGCCTATCTTGATTAATACAATCTCAATGTTTCTGAGCCTCAGTTTCCTTATCCTAAAATGAGACTAATAATACCTTTATAACTGTGAGTTTTTAAAGGACAAAGTTAAACAAGGTAATATGCCCAAAGCATCCAAGATAACATCTGAGCATAAGCGATTGCTCACTAAATGATAATTGCTGTGTTTAAGATCCAATGCCTAGCCTCAAGGATTCTAGACAGAGATAACCATGAAAAGATCCCAGCCTTCAAGGAGCATGGGAGAAATGTTAAGAAATTTTTTAAAAAGATTTCCATTTTAAATTCTGTTCTTCTGACCTCTTCCCTGGTGTTGCTTAGCAGCCAATGGAGAAAAAAAGCAATATGGTTGTTCATTTCCTCTGCTTCTCAGATGCTAATGTAGACAAGCTGGATCTTCAATGTTTGTTAGGTAGAAATTAGCCTTTGCCATCAACCCACCTCCCAAGAAGGGTGGCGCGCTTGCTTCCAGTAACCTCTTTCTATTTATTCTAAGAGCACATCCCATTCTTCCACCTGGTACCTGCTCTCTCCTTTGGCAATCGGAAATCAACTATCAAACAAACTGTCCCATACAGGTTGTTCTTCCTGAGAATCAGAGAGACTTAAGTTCTGTCCTTATCTATGCTGCTTACCATTTAACTTCATTGAGTTTTCTAAGCCTCCATCTGCGCTGCCTACTTGTAGTGTTGTTGTGAGTGTTGAGGGCATGTTAGTTTATGAATTTGCTGAATCTTAGCATGTCTGCTGAGCTTTTTCTTTTTAAGAACTCTTAGGCTGACAATAGAATATTTTGGAAATTCTGGACTTACAATGCAGTTAAATATCTCCTTTACTTGTACAACTTAGAATCCTAGCGCTGGAAAAGAACTCATTACCACCATGTAAAAGAAAGAAAGCGATAACATTTACTGAGCACATATGAGGCTGTTTGTGTGTGCGATCTTATGCCAGGCCCATTTTAAATGTAAAGGAAATACACTTAGAGAAAGTTAACTAAGCTGAAAATGTCCCACACTAAAGACTTCTTTTACAGCTTTTTCCTTCCACTGTCTCTCTTATTTTGCTTATTTAGAAAACTGCATTTTTTGGTCATAATAATGGCATTACCATTTTTAGTAACAAAAGACAGATTATTCATGAAAATGGTGAAAACGAATATCAAATAGCAATTTTAAGCAGCATTAAATTATCTTGTTTAATGAGATGGTAGATGTGTTAGCCTGAGGAGCATTGTGATGGTTATAATGTGTTATCTTCATTATGTTTAATAATATTCAAATTAGCCGAAAGCTTACCTATTACTGTCTTCATGAACTCATAGGGATCTCAAGAGGATAGTCACTTGTAAAGTCTGATGGACTTACATAATACATTCAACAACAACTGCCACAGGCATTTACCGAATCCGTACATATTGGATCCTATTCTGGACCAGGGAGATCCAGAAGTATCTTTATGGAGCTTGCATTCCAGTGGAGAAGACAAAGAGTTAACAAAATGAATAAACTACTTAGTATATTAGAAGTAAAACATGCTATGGGGAAAATACAGCAGGAGGATAGGGAGTGCTGGTGTGTGTGTGGTGGGGGGGCATGTGTTTGAACTTTAAGTGAGGTGAATAAACTGAGCAAGAAAGGTGGAATAACTTGCCAACAGTCATGCAATTAATAAGTGGTAGACTGGAACATTTTCCCAGTGTTCTGACTCGTGAACTCATGCTCCTAACTTATTGACTCCAGCCTTCTGAGTTTTTTTTTTTTAATTGTACTTTAGATGAAGGTTTACAGAGCAAATAGTTTCTCTTTAAACAGTACACATATTGTTTTATGACAATGGTTAACAACCCCATGATGTGTCAACGCTGTCACTTCTCAATCTTGGGTTCCTTATTACCAGCTTTCTTGTCCCCTCCTGCCTTCTAGTCCTTGTTGCTGGACTGTTGTGCCCCATTAGTCTAATTTTGTTTTATGGCAGCCTTCTGAGTTCTTTATGGAAACCAATCCCCCGTAAATCACAGACATGATATAGTTCATTGATACATTCTTCAGAATCCTTTGGTTTCAGGAGACAAGTATCTGCCTGGAATTTGCTTAGAGAAAAAGAAGGGGAACTTACTGGAAGGACACTAGGGTACCCTAGGTAATATAGAAAGATTGGGATAGAGCTTTTCCATCTCATCTGCTTCTCTCATATCAACCTCCTCCACATGGTTAGCAATCCGACTGTCAATAGTACTGTCTCGTGGGTTCTCTCCACCTCTTTAGCCTCATGTTGGGTTGACCAGAGGAGCTCTAGGACTCATACTTACAGGGCTTTCCTAGGACCATAGCCTGCCCATGTACCAGGGCGGCAGTCTGGCAAGGAGATTGCACCTGTTGGGAGACTCATTACCTGTTTTGCACAATTGTGTGAGTTTGGGCCACTACAATGATGTTGACATGCTGGTTTTGGGGGACTCTTCAGTCAGACAGAGGACAAGTTTGTGGCTCTGGGCCACCAATTATCCATTGACAACATTGGGCTTGAGACAGGTATGTGGTCCCTGCATCAGCTCTCTCATTCCAAGCCCTGACAATGGGCCACTTCCAGTTTATAGCACCCAAGGGAAGTTGAGATAGCTGTAGACATCATTTACTCTCTGTGACCACTGCTACAGTCAGCCAGGGTGACTATCCCACTCCCTCCACAGGCTCCACACCATGTCTGGCAGTCCTCTGGGTATGGAAGTGCCAAGGCCCTCCAAGTACTTTCTGCTTTTGCTCCATAAAGCCTACTGACCCTTTCAATAAATGTCTTGCCTTGCCTCCAATAGACATGGATATATCATGCACCCCTTGGCAATTCTTAAGGGATGATGGCCTAGGAACAGCTATTTCTTGCATGAATGTTACACTTTCATGCTTCTCCATGACTCCTTTTCTCTCTCTTTACCACCAGTAATTTCAAGTCAGGGATGTGCTCATTATTGAAAGAAAAGCAGTGATTATGGCATAAAGAATTCAAGATAACACATAGTCAGATGATCTGTTGTTCTATATTTACTCTATAAAAATCTGAATGATAAATTTCACATGACCAGAAAATTAATTTTCGTTCACATTTTATTGCATATTCTGTAGCCCATTTGTGGTCATCTTTGACAAAGCGCAGTGTCAACCACTGAGAGTCATTGAAAGACAGTATTTATGGATAGCATGATGGATGATTCAGTGTGGAGATGGTACCTGTGTCTGAATGGGAAGAGATAGTGCCTGGACGTTATGAACAATCTTCATGTGCATGGATTGGGCAATAAAAAAATACTTTTTTTCTCTACCCATTATTTTAAGCTTTCATTAATAAATCCCTATATGTAACGTGGGCCCTAGAATTTTGTAACATATTTTTTTAAAAATCAAGGTGCTTACATAGACAGGAGCTCTGCAAACGATATTTGTCCAGGGCCCCATACACCTTAGGGGCATCCCTGGCTATCAAAAGCTTCTGTACCTCAACATTTTCAGTTGTATTACCTCTCTTCCATTTGCACTGATTTTTAAAAAAAATCCCAAAGATGGAGTTTGAGTGATTTGTTTGGGGTTATTTGGCCAACCCTCAACCAATCGACTATGTCCATGGAGTGAGGTATTATCATTTGTCAAATCATAGGAGGAAGGTGCTCTTCTCCAAATAAAGAGTGCTGGGCAAACAATAGTTAACTGCAATAACATGCTCATTGCAACAGGATGCTCCTGTATCCCCTCTGGCAACTCTGGGGAATACTAACTAAGCACTGGCAGGTGATTGAGTTTCCCTACTTCTTGACTGTTCTTTCTTGTTAACCTTTTCTTTAGGATCCTGATCTTGCTTGACCTCGACACTATGAACTTCTATTTATTCTCTATTCAGTCTCTTCAGAAAGGAGATACTGGTTTGTACCTGAATTCCCTTGGTCACTCTTGTTCCCACTTCAGATCCTGAGAACCGACTAAGGTTAAGGCCTGGGTCCTCTGATTGTCAGATAGGAGAGGTCATAGGTGACTAATGAGAAAGACAAAACTCAGACTCTACTTTATCCTTGCCTGGTGTGAAGGCATGTGGAGGTTATATGTGTTTTAACTTGGCCAGTAATGCTGGGGTCAGATCCTACTACCCTCAGCAATCTATTTCTTACAGTTTGGCCTGAGTTGGACTGTGATATCCAAGAGGCTTGGGAAAAAGTACTTTTTGTGTAGATTATGAAAAGAAAGTAACTCTAAGAACTTAGAGTGCTGTTTTTCTAAAACAAACTCCAGAGTCATGGAATTTCAAGATTGGGAGGTCCTTACCAGAGCATCTAGCTCAACTTCTTTTAGATGCTAGAATCCCTTCTACAATATCACTTGATGTCTCCAATGACAAGGAGATCACTTCAGCATTCATTGCATCTTTAGCAAGCTCTTACAAAAAGCAAATCCTTACTTGTACTGAGCCAGTCTTTCTGCAATCGACAAAATTTACTATTTGTATATATTAAATACACCTTGGGGTCACACAGAACCAGATTAGTTTTACTTCTACTTGCTGGACTTTCTGATATTTCAAGATAATATCTATGACCCCTTAGACCCCGTATCTTCAGCAGTTCCTCCAGTTGCAGTTCCATGACATACATGGTATCATGGAGAAAATCTCGGGCTTTGGAGCAAACCAAATTCTTGATTCCATTACCTTCAATTCTGTAAACTTTACTAAGCAGTTTAACTCTGTGAGTCTTAATTTATTCAACTGTAAAATGGGAAGGGTAACTTTTTTAAAAATTTTTTTATTGTACTTTAGATGAAGGTTTACAGAACAAATAGTTTCTAATTAAACAGTCAGTACATGTTTTGTTTTATGACATTGGTTAACAACCCCACGATATATTAACACTCTCCCTTCTCAACCTTGAGGACCTTTTTTTTTTGATGAAAATATACATAGCCAAAGTCACATCATTTTGAAAGTTTCTACATGTACAGTTTAGTGACATAGATTACATTCTTCCAGTTGTGCTGCTATTCTCACT
>NW_004444154.1:659288-676190 GCF_000243295.1 Trichechus manatus latirostris
CCTTCATCTTAAGTGAGAATAGCCGCACAATTGGAAGAGCATAGTCAATGTCACTGAACTGTGCATGTAGTAATTTTTGAAATGGTGTATATTCGGCTATGTATATTTTCACCAAAAAAAAAAGTTGAGAAGTTAGAAGGTTGACATGTTGTGGGGTTGTTAACTAATGTCATAAAACAATATGTGTACTACTGTTTTATGAGAAACTATTTGTTCTGTAAGCCTTCACCTGAAGTAGAATTTAAAAAAAAAATTAGAAAAAAAAAAAAAAAGAACAGCAAAGCTCTCAGAGATCCCACTGGTGTGGCTACGAGGTCTGGGGAAGTTGTTCCAAGGTGTTGAAGTACAGCCTGCCTGGAAGGCGTAGAGATATTCAATGCCAAGTATCCATGGGACAGAAAGAGAAGAAAGGTATTGAGAGACAAGAAACTGAGTAATGAAGGGAGACAAAAAGGAAAAAGAGGGAAAAGAAAACAAAACAAATTAAAAGAAAAGAACAAGAAAAATCCCCCAAAAAACAGAAAACAAAAAAAACATGCAAAAAGAAATGTCCTCAGGGATCCCTCTGTGTGTCTGCACAAGCTGAGGGGTAGGTCCCAAGTTGTGCAGCGTTGCCTGGCTAGAACGGGCTCCCAACTCAAGAAAAGAAAAGAAAAACAAACAAACAATTGAAAACAAACAAAAAAAAACCCAGGATCCCACCAGCATGGCAGCACAGACTAGGAAGCAGTTCCACACTCAAATGGAGCTCCACAGCCCCTCAGGAAGAAGCAAAGATGGTGCACGGAGCCACATATTTGAGCAAAAGGAGGGGGAGGTGGTGAGAGGTAAGGAAGAAATCAAAAGTGGAAAAAAGCAACACCATCAGCCAACAAATGGAACTCAGGGGGTCGGCCATTGTGGACAGGTGGAATCCAAGCTGCCAGTGCTTCCCGGCCAAGATACTGTGGCTGTGGGAAGCAGAAGAGGCTGAGTGGGGGTGAAGAAGTGTGGGGGGTGGGAAAGCATATATTGCCAGTTACGGGTTGTTCTGTCTCCTGCTGGAAGCTCCGTGAAGCTGCTTTCTCGTATCCCCTATTTGCTTGTCTCTGATAGGAGTCCAAGATGGAGGATCCGTGCTGCATTTGCTGATAGGTGACCTCTCTATGTATGTCTCCTTGTTCTCTGTTCTCTGTCAGTTTCTTATTCTGTTTGGTGCTTGGCTGAGTTCTTTATCTCTTCATTTGATGTTTAAGATTTCATGATTGCTGTTTTCTCTGTTTGGCTTGATTTTTCAGATCTTTGCTGTGGAGAGATGGTGTGGTGCTTCTGCTTAGAGCACCGTGTTGCTGGAAGTCAGCAAGAGTAATATTTTTTAGAGTTGTTATAAACATTGCTCAAAATATAATAGGCTTTGTTGTGTTTTTAGTTGCCGTTGAGTCCATTCTGATTCATAGCGACCCTTTGTGATGGAATAGAACTGCCCCATAGTATCCTAGGCTGTACTCTTTCTGGAAGAAGATCTTCATGTCTTTCATGGAGCCACTGGGTGGGTTTGAACTGCCAAGCTTTTGGTTAGCAGCAGAGCACTTAACTATTGCTCCACAAAGGTTCTTTATAATAGGCTCTGAACAACTATTAATATTGATTGTGTTAGTGTTAGTATAGTACCAATATTATTGATGTGGTTTCAGATACTTCTTTATCTAGATTGCTCCATCCTGAATATTCTCCAATTTGTCTGTATGACATCTACAACTAAATACAGAACTTCCGATATAGACTGACAGTTGATGAGTTGAAATATAAAATATGGTGGTGACATGAAAGTAGAATAAAAAAGGATTAGAGGGGCAGAGACTGATTTTGTTTGGGTACTCAGTTGAGTGCCAGACCCTGTACTCACAGGTTCTAATTTAATGCCCTCAACCTTATGGATGGGGAGATTTAAGTTAAGTAATTGACCCAAATCATAGTGACCCTATAGGACAGAGTAGAACTGCCCCATAGGGTTTCTGAGGTTGTAAATCTTTATGGAAGCAGGCTGCCACATCTTTCTCCTGAGAAATCAAATGATAATGTGGCACAAATAGCTTGCACTCAACTACTAACCAAAAGGTTGGCGGTTCAAACCCACCCAGAGATGCCATGGAAAAAGAGCTGGCAATCTGTTTCCATAATGATTACAGCTGAGAAAATCCTATGGAGAAATTCTACTCTGTAACACACAGAATAACCACGAATAGGAACTGAATTTTTTTTTTTTTTTTTTGGCAAAGCCAATATTGGATCCAGTGCTTTCTGTCTGGAAACAAAGCTTTATTTTATGACTCTTGCTCATCTTCCTGTGGTTTATATGTCCATTAAAAAAGGGGAGACAAAGAATAATTAAAGGTCCTCTAGGTGTCAGGTGTTTTCTGTATGTGTGCAATCTCATTTAACCCTCAAGTTAGCTCTATGAGGTTAGGGGCCACATTTCTTTTGTTTACCCTCAATTCTCAGCTTACTGTAAGAGCTCAATAAACATATGTTGAATACACAAATGGAAAAGCAAAGTGAAAGTTATAAGAAATAGGCAGTATTGGATAGGAGTTAAGAGCAATGAACTAGAAATCTATTGAGTGAGTTTGGATTGAGATTTTACTGTATACTAGCTGTGTGATCCTGAGCATGTGATTTGGTTTATTTAAGCCTCATTTTCCTTATCTTCAAGATGAGAATATGGGATTTTGCTTAACTGTTAAGTGTGACAGTTTTTGAAAAATACTTAGAACTGTGTTTGGCATATAATAAGCACTCAATTATTATTTTGGACAGACTAAGAGAGGTTAAAACACCTTGTCCAATGTAACACAGAGAGCTGGGTTTCAAATCCAGTGATCTCTAGACCCCATGTTCTTTTGAATATGCCATAGGTTTCTTAGGTAAACAGGAGGAGGTGTGCAAGATTAAAGCCAAAATTATGATGTAGCTACTTGGCAATTAAGTTTTTTGTCTTAGGAAAACACTGAGTTTACCTGATCCTGACAGACATGCATTTCTAAAATAAAACTCAAGACCAAAATGTTTGATAGACGCAAAGCTATAGAACATTTACAATTTTGTTGAATGTTGCTTTTATTGGGGGGGGGCATAAAGTTAATTGGTACTTTGAATTGCAAAATATTAACACTTAAGTAAATTTAACTCACAAAAAGGAAATTATATCAAAGTCCAAAATGCTGAGGGGGGCAGGGGGTAGTAATCAGCCTTTATATTGCACACAATAGTAAATTAAATTCAAATACTTATTCCTGTAGCATTCAAGCTGTGATTTTAATTATCCTCAAAGCTGGAGATTCTAAGTTAAAGTTTTCACAGTGAATATAATTTTTGTCTTATTAACCATCTTACAGAATCAGCTTTATGTTATAGAGTTTTCCAGGTTAGAAATGACATGAGGCTGTTGATTTGGGATTGTAGTGGAGTTGCAAAGTTGTTTTTGGGTGTTTAAATGTTCAATTATGTGTGTGTGTGTGTGTGTTTAAGGAAAAAAAAAATAAAAGAACCTTGCTCCATTTTGGAATTTTTCTAGCAAATCAGTCAGTCAAATATTTATTGGGTACTTATTATGTGTAGGAGGTCTCTGTGGTGCAAACTGACTACTAACCAAAAGACTGATGGTTCAAACTGACCCAGAGAAGCTTAGGAGGACAGGCCTGGTGATCTGCTTCCAGAAGGTCACAGCCTTGAAACCCTAAGGAGCAGTTCTACTCTGCACACATGGAGTCGCTAGGAGTCAGAATCAACTTAATGGCAACTAACAACAACAACATTACGTATAGGAGTCCCTGGGTGGTGCAAACAGCTAATGTGCTCAGCTGATAACTGAAAGGTTGGGGGTTCCAGTCCACCCAGAGGTGCCGAGGAAGAAAGACCTAGTGATCTACTACTGAAAAAGTAGCCATTGAAAATCCTATAGAGCACACTTCTACTCCTATACACCTGGAGTTACTATGAGTCAAAATCGACTTGATTGGTAACTGGTTTGGTGTTTTTATTATGTGTCAGCCTCAGTGCTAAGTACTAAGGAGGAAGAAAGGGAGGAAGAGAGAAGAATGTAAGAATTCATGAGTTAATAATGTATGTATTTGTGTGTATGTTTGTGCACATGCGCACCCATGAGCATGCACATGTATGAACATAACCTTTTAGGAACCTTCTGTGGCGGTCAAATAACAATAAATGAGAATTTGTCTTACCATTAGTCAAATATGGCAGTTATGGAGAAAGTCTATCATTTCCAGTGGCAGATGTCAGTGAATGGTCTCGTGTGTTCCAAACAAATAGATAAGTAAAGCCATAAGCCAGACCTAAACTTCATATTAGCTATCATTTCAATAAGATATAGGCTGCACATAAGAAGAATACAGGGGCCTATCGAATTCAAAGATCTACAGTATTAATAGGAAAAGACTTTTCTTATCTTAACAGTCTCAAAATGCAAAATCTAATCAGAAGATCAGCCTGTAACTTAGGCAAGTAGATCAGGGAGTGGCACTGTGTTGGATACAAGGGCTGTGAGAATAGTCCTTCTTTAAGTTATAAGACCCCTGTCGTACACCACATACAAGACTAAGAATGTCTCAATTTAAAATTACAAAAGTGTTTAGGAGAACCAAGTTTTTAAAATTAACATTCTAAATTAATATTTTGTATTAAGTTTGCACATGCTTATACTTTAAGTACTTGCACTGTTTAAGAGAATTCAGTCTAGTGAGTCCATTTTCAAATGTATTATTCAGGACATGACCCGCACTGAGGCATTAAGGAATACTTAAGGGAAGGTGGAATCTTTGTGAAGCTTAATGGTGACTGTTTTCTGTGGGCCACAGTTGACAATGGCAGGTGTTCCCGTGCATTTGGTTTTGCAGTATCAAAGGAAAGGATGAGATTCTGGAAGAGCCAAGGCCAGTTTGTTGTACTATGGGGGCTTCCATGTTGCTGTGATGCTGGAAGCTATGCCATCGGTATTCATATACCAATAGGGTCACCAATGGAGGACAGGTTTCAGCTGAGCTTCGAGACTAAGACAGAGTAGGAAGAAGGACCCGGTGGTGTACTTCAGAAAACAGTTAGCCAGTGAAAACCTTGTAAATAGCCGCAGAACATTGTCTGATATCGTGCCAGAAGATGAGCCTCCCATGTTGGAAGGCACTCAAAAGACAACTGAGGAAGAGTTGCCTCCTCAAAGTAGAGTTGACCTTAATGATGTGGATGGAGTCAAGCTTTCAGGACCTTCATTTGCTGAAGTGGCATGACTCAAAATGAGAAGAAACAGCTGCAAACATCCATTAATAATCAGAATGTAGAACGTATGAAGTATGAACCTAGGAAAATTTGGAAATCATCAAAAATGAAATGGAACACATAAACATAGATATCCTAGGCATTATTGAGCTGAAATGGACTGGTATTGGCCATTTGAATTAAGCAATCATATGGTCTACTACGCCAGGAATGACAACTTGAAGAGGAATAGCGTTGCATTCATCATCAAAAAGAACATTTCAAGATCTATCCTGAAGTACAATGCTGTCAGTGATAAGATAATATCCATACACCTACAAGGAAGACCAGTTAATATGACTATCATTCAAATTTACGCACCAAACACTGAGGTCATAGGTGAAGAAACTGAAGTGTAAGGGGGCTCAAGGGGCTCAGTGATCCCTGCTTCTCACAGTTTCGACATCTATACAAGGGAGGAAGAATATCAGTGGTTAAGAGTTCACCTGCTAACCAAAAGGTTGGCAGTTCAAGTCCACCAGTCGCTCCTTGGAAACCCTATGGGGCAGTTCTACTCTGTCCTATAGGGTTGCTATGAGTAGTAATCAACTCCACGACCCTGCAGGTTATTTTTTGTTTTTTCTTTTTTTGGTTCAGCTAAAGCTTGCTGATAAGATTCACTCTCAAAGGAGCAGCATTCTGAGGAAATTGTTTAATGGGTCAGTTTTTGGGAGTAATGAAAAAGTAAAGGTCCTGATTAAGAAAATCAAAATTTAAGGGCCACCGTTACCATTACTTGCTCTGAGCCTCAATTTTCTTGCCTGTAAAATGAAGAAAATAATATCTATTTTGAAAATTAAGTGAGATTGTACATTTGTGGTAGAATTATACTGCAGAGTATTTAGCTGCATCCTGTGGATTTCCCTTCTTTTCTGCTCTCACTAATACCCTGAGGATATCCCTAGCACATTGTTATGGATTGAATTGTGTCCACCAAAAATATGTGTTGTAAATCCTACTATACCTGTGGTTATAATCTCATTTAGGAATAGGCTTTTCTTTGTTATGTTAATGAGACAGTATTAGTGTAGAATGTATCCTGAGTCAATCTCTTTGAGATATAGAGTAGATTAGGCATAGAGAAGAAGCAGAGATGGGGGAGACAGATGCCAAGTCACTTGAAGATTGCCAAGGACCCAAGGAACAGAAGCTCAAGAGACAAGAACATTTCCCCAGAGCCAAAAGAGAGAGTACCGGCACCCTGAATTTGGACTTCTAGCCTCCTTAACTGTGAGAAAATAAGTTTCTGTTTGCTTAAGCCACTCACTTGTGGTATTTCTGTTATAGCAGCACTAGATAACTAAGACACATACCATGAAGCAAAAATTAAGACTCATTACTAACCTAAATGGGAGGCCAAAAAAAAAGCATGCTTCCAGAGCCAATTTATTCACTTCCAGAATCTTGATACAAGTGGGACTGGAAAATGGGAGAGAGATGATAGAGGTGTGGCAGGGGCAGAATGAGTAGAAGGAGCAGAGTCCTTTAAGTGGGATAAGGAAGAAACTTCTGTTTATGGATGAAAGTGTCTTGATTGTGGACTTCCTCAAAGACTCATCACCTAGAACCATGAACTAGCAAACGGTTCCGGACACATGTAATCCCTCAGAACTGAACATGGAGACCTTAGACGCCTTGAAGTAGATGAGGGCATGAAAAGAAAGCCTAAGCCACTGGCCAACGTAGAACTCCAGAGATCCAGTTGAGAATTACATTTATATATATATAACATGCCCCTTAAAAAGTAGCTAATTAATGTTAATTTTCTTCAACTTTACAAGTAGTAAAATAATACACAAATATTAACTATTGTCATTTACATCTTACATCACAAACCACAGGCAGAATCTTGTTTCACAGTGACAACTGTGTAGGGTTTGTACTATAGCCTGTAAAAGCCAGATCATGTCCTTTTTAACTCTACAAAGTAATTTTGAATTTTGATTTTGGTCTGAAAGACCCAAGGAGATTTGTAAATACCCTCACCAAAATCCAAAAGATAAGAAGGCAACAAATTCCTTCCAGTGAAAATTATGTATTTTCATAGTCCAGCAAGGGGATCATCTCTCCTGCCTATGACGATTTTCTCGTTAGACACTTTTTAGTGCTCACCAAACTTGAGCCATTTAGACATTCTTTCTGGGCATCCAGAGGAGACATCTGGCTCTTATTCTTTTCCAGATATCTGAAGAAGATCAAGTGGGGAGAGTGCTCAAGGGAGCAATAAAGATTATGTAAGTCCTTGTGTGGAAGGAGAAATGACCATGAGACCCACTGTTATGCTGTATTGTGTGTTCTGTGGGATGCCTCATCCTTGTGAATATTTTGTGTCAAATGTCACAGTAATCCCGATAACAATTAGCAAGCATTGAGCTCTACAAGGAGTTTTAAAGCTGCATTACCAGTTGATTATTCCTTTGATGGTGCAAATGGTTAACGTGCTCCGCTGCTAACCGACAGGTTGGAGGTTAGAGTCCACTCAGAGGTGCCTGGGAAGAAAGGCCTGATCAGCTTCTGAAAAATTATCCATTGAAAACCCTGTATAGCACAGTTCTACTCTGACACACGTGAGGTTGTCATGAGTTGAAGTGGACTTGACGGCAACTGGTACTGGTACCAGTTGATTACTTACTCTCTCAGTAAGTGAGTTACCTTCATGTCTTCTTGCCCCAGGGACTTGTGGTGAAACTATATCATCAGTAGATGGTCCCTCATTTGCTTCTTCCATCCATCCTCCCATATCTGTGCCCATGCCTGCAAAGGTATAGGCAGGGTAGGGATCATAGCAAAAAGCCAACTGGGAAGTCTTCCCATTAGCAGCTTCATTTCCTATCAGGATGCCACAGTGCTTGAAATTTTATCATCATCAAGTCATTCATTTTAGAAATATTTCTCTTTGGTCTTTTCTTCCTGGAGTTAGAGTGTGTAACATCCTCCAAATTTTAATGTGCATAAGTTGTACTCACTTAATGTCCCCTGTGTTGACAAGAACACTGAGAGAGTTCACACAATCCTACACACCGTGCTCTAAGAGTGAGATCGCTAGGCAAGAGGCGTGAGGTTTTACAAACATGTCCTATGAGGAACAGGTGTGATTGACTTTGAGCATAGAAGACTGGGAACCAGATAGCTTACCTCAGATATCTGCAGGACCATCATGTGAAAGAGGAATTAGACTGATTCTGTATAGCAGAAACAAGATCAATGAGTAGACAGAGAAGGTGAAGAAAGCAATTTAATATTTATTGATCCCTATTATGAGCCTGGTGGTGCAATGGTTAAGTGCTGGTCTGCTAACCGAAATGTCCACAGGAGAAAAGACCTGGTCATCTGCTCCCCTAAAGATGCCAAAATCTGCTGCTGTCGAGTTGATTCCAACTCATAGAGACCCTAAAGGACAGAGTAGAACTGCCCCATAGGGTTTCCAAGGCTGTAATCTTTACCGAAACAGACTGTCACATCTTTCTCCCACAGAGAGGCCAGTAGGTTCAAACTGCTGACCTTTCAGTTAGCAACCGAGTGCTTAGCTACTGAACCACCAGGGCTCCCCTCTAAAGGTTACAGCCTAGGAAACCCTATGAGGAAGTTCCATCTGTCTTATAGTGTTGCTGAGTCTCAGTCGACTTCACAACACACAACAGAAACACCATGAACCAAGTGTTTTACCTACATTAATTCTTTTAATCACCTAAGTAGACTCAAAAGTGTAATTCATATATCAGCTATCTCTCTAGGCAGTGCCTGTTTTCTCCACACTATCCTTCAGGGCAGACTTAACATTATTTTGCAATGGTTAAGTGCCCAGCTGCTAACCAAGATGTCTGTGCTTCAAACCCACCAGCTACTCCTTGGGAGAAAAGACCTGGTGATCTGCTCCCATGAAGATTACAGCTTAGGAAACCCTATGGGGAAGTTCTACTGTCATATAGGGTTACTATGAGTCAGAACTGACTCAACGGCACACAACAACATCACAAAGACTACTAATGAATGGCCCAGACCCTTCAGGAATGAAAGCTTGGGTCATCTCACTGGGCAAAGAACCAGGACCAGCTGAGGTGCTTGCTGAGGGCAAAGTGAACACAGAATAGGTGACGGAAGAAGGTAGTTCTAAATACCAGCTACGACCACATGACCAGTTGCAAAAATGAGGGCTATCATTGTTTTTAGTATTTCTTCATTGTTTTATGTGTATGTGTGTGTGCATATATATATATACATATATATAATATATATAAAATATCTTTGTTTTCTGCCATCCCTGATTCCATTACTTATTATTAAATATAAGATGTAAATGTGGCTAGTGCATTTTTGGTTGTACGCATGCTAGTTACATCGTGTTAGGCACAAGTGTGACTTTATAATTGTTTTTATTTAGGCATTATGTATGGTTTGAGGAGATGTGAACAGATGCCTAGTTAACAAAGGATGGACTGTGATGGTTAAGGTTATGTGTTAACATGGCTAGGCCATGATTCTCAGGGGTTTGGCAGATACTATGTAATCATCCTTCATTTTGTGATCTAATGTGAGCAGCCAATCAGTTGAAAGGGGAGTTTCCTTGAGGGTGTGGTTTCCATCCAATACATATGGATGTTCTGGCAAAGTTCACCCTCTGCCAATTCTGCATCTGACTTACCATCTTCTGATCACCAGTTCTTGGGCCATGAGCCAGCAGCCTACCTTTTGACCTGCCAATTATTGGTTTAGCAGACCCTGCAACCATGTGAGTCAGGAGAAGCTTCCAGGCTGACACCTGACCCATAGATTTGGGACTTGCCATCCTCCACAACTGTGTGAGCCGTTTCCTTGAAATAAACCTCTCTCTGTATATATATAAGCTTTACCGATTCTACTCCTCTAGAGAACCCAGCGTAAGACACCTCCCTAATCCCAAAACTCCTTTACTACTCAACACAACTATAACCAGTCTTTAAAAACTCATATAAAATCCCCTTTCCACCAGAAATCTCACCTTGATTCTCCTGTGTAAAATACATTTCTCCCTCTTATGTATAATTTCCTCTTCTTTTTTCCCTCATGTAGTAAGCACCTTGTGTGTTTATTGTAACATTCCTCACAGTGCCTAACATCTAACTTACTTATGGATGTAGTCATTCTCCCCAAAAGACAGAAAACCCCTTAAGGACAGAGATGTTATCTTCCCTGTCTTTAGAACTCTTACAGCACTTAAATCTGTGTCTGGTACAAAGTAAGCGTTATTACCATCAATCACCAGTTGCTGTTGAGTCAATTCAAACTCACGGTGACCTTATGTGTGTCAGAGCAGAATTGTGCTCCATAGGGTTTTCAATGACTAATTTTTCAGAGTAGATTGCCAGGCCTTTCTTCTCAGGCACAAATTTGTATTTGGACTTTATTAAGTGTATGAACTTAAAGAAAGGTATTTTGGACTCAGATTGGGCTTCTTTATGTCCTCCTACTAGGGGACTGGGCCCTATTCCCATATTTGGACACCCCAGAAATTTTAGTTCTTTGAATATTCAAAGTGATTGGAAGGTAAATGTTATGCAATAAAAGCAGCAATAGAAAAACAGCCACATTACTTTAAAATCCTCCTGGAAATAGCTGTTGCATGGAAGATTATCCTGGTTATTATCTGAATCACATCTCTCTATAATTTTACCTTCAAGTCTAAATAATTCTTTGTGGCTTTCATTTCATTTGCTGGAAAACTGAAATCATCATCAATCCTAAAGAATTCTATGAGAAAATTATGCCAGACAAAGTTGGCCCAACATTGCAATAACTAGAATGGCGAGCTCAAGGCTGGGTGGTCTATCCAGGGAAAGTCAATGCCAGGTCCATTGGAATAGGCCTTGAGCCACTCACTGGAAGTGGGGTTGGGGAGGCTGGGGCTGGCCTGGTGACAGAGGTCATTCTAGGGGACTAAATCATTTAGTAGCTATTCTAGGTAGATTCAATCAGTCAGCAGTAGACATGAGGGTACCCAAGATCAAGCAATGAGTGGTAGTCCCCAGTCCCAGGAAATCCTCACCAGAGAGTTCCCCAACAAGTGAGAGAAGTGACCCAGGCCCAAGCACCTGGGTGTGTGAAGTGCAGGACTTCTGTTCTAGAAAGAAGCTGGGGGAACATCACATTGAAGAGAGGGGTGTTGTTGAGTGCCTTCAAGTTGATTGTAACTCATAGAAACTCCATGTGACAGAGTAGAACTGCTCCATTGGATTTTCTCGGCTATAATCTTTATGGGAGCAGATCACCAGGTCTTCTCTCCTGAAGAACCACTGGGTGAGTTCAAACCACCAACCTTTAGGTGTGCAGCCTAGTGCTTAACCATTGTCCAACCAGGGCTCCATTGAAGATAGGGGGTAGGACAGGGTAATGGAATGAGAACTAGCTGTCTTAGGCTGGGTTCTGTAGAGAAGCAAAACCAGTAAAGTGTATAAATATATAAAGGGAGAGATTTATAACAAGGAAATGGCTCATGCAGTTGTAAAGGCTGGAACCTATCAAGTCAATGGGTCAGGATAGAGGCGTCTCCTGATTCACATAGCCACAGCGGCTAGCGAACCCAAGATTGGCAGGCAGGACCACAGATAAGCCGCTAGTTCAAGTTAGCAGTAGTCAGATAAACAGGTGTCAGCTGAAGGATCCATGAGCCTTGCCAGAATGTTCACTAATATTTGATGCAGGCCACACACCCAAGGAAACTCCCTTTAAACTGATTGGGTACTCATAGCAGATCCCATCATGGAGGTGATCACATTATATCAATTCTCACTGTGGAAGTGATCACATCATACGACTGACAAATCAGAGGATCATGGCCCAGCCAAGTTAACACACAACCTTAACCATTACGCTAGCTCGAGAATCCAACCAATCTGGATTCTGTTTATGCTAAAACAAATATATTCCTTTGAACAAGTAACTTTCTCTTCCTTCCTTTCTTTCTGTCTCTCTCTTTCTCTCCATCTTTCCTTCCCCCCCTCCCTCCTTCCTTCTTTCTTTCTCTTTCTCTTCCTTCCTTCTTCCCTTCTTTCTTTTCTACTCTATTTCTTCTTCTGTAAAGTGAAATTGCAAAAATCTATTTTACAAAGCTTCTATGAAGAACAAAACGGGAAAACTATATCTAGGTTTTTATCCCTGGGAGGTATTTATTACATAGTAGCTACTCTAATATGTAAGCAGAGGTTGGGTCCTATGTCCTTGGCCAACATAGTGGCTTAGAACTGAGCTTGGGCCTAAAATCAGAGTACAGTGGATGAACTGAAATCCCAGGGTCCTATGATGGGCAATGAAGGAAAGTTGGGGAGCATCTCAGAGGCAGACAATCATGGACTCCAGTCTGGGTGGTGACTATTAAATCACACTGTGTGGGGATCCTGAAGCTAATACATCTTGCCTGCATCAGTAGGAATTGGCCCAGGAATAGGGCAAGGCTGATCCTGTGGGTGAGTGTTCACAGATGATTCCAGTAAGGAACTCATAACCATACAGCCCTGGACAATGAAGCAGAAGCTGGAAGTAGTGCCTACAACCTTCAGAGGTAAAGATCTTATTCTGCAGTTCAGTTGTCACTTGTTCTAATCAGTCAAAATTTTCCTGTTCTTGTGGTTATATAGTACTACTGTCTTAGTCATCTAGTGCTGCTATAACAGAAATAGCACAAGTGGATGGTTTTAACAAAGAGAGATTTATACTATCACAGTCTAGTAGACCAGAAGAACAAATTTGAGTCAGCTTCAGGGGAAGGCTTTCTCTCTCTGTTGGCTCTGGAGAAGGGACCCCAGGTCCAGAGGACACGCTATGCTCCCAGTGCTTCTTTCTTGGTAGTGTGAGGTTCCCCTGTCTCTCTGCTGGCTTCTCTCTTTTATAGCTCAAAAGAGATTGGCTTAAGACACAATTCAATCTTGCAGATCTCATCAACATAACTGCTGCCAATCCATCTCATTAACATCATAGTGATAGGATTTACAACACAGGAAAATAACATCAGATGACAAAATGGTGGACAATCACACAATACTGGGAATCATGGCCCAGTCAAACTGATATGCATATTTTGCAGGGACATAATTCAATCCATGACAACTACTAATAACTAACCTCTTTGCCTCTTTACTATTTCCTTCCTCCCTTCCTCGTTTCATGCCTTTTTCTTCTCCACCCCTCTCTTCTTCTCTTCCTCCCTTCCTTCCTTTATACCCTTCTGTCTTCTTTCCTTCTCTCTTTCACTCCCTTATTCTCTCCCTTGCTTCCTTCTTAGATCTTTCCTTCTACAGTTTATGGGAATCTTATGTGTGTAAGCAGGATGGAAGACTCTGGGCTACAGAAATGTACAGGAATTCCATTAACCTAAATGAACAATAAGGGGAGACAGACAACAAAAAAAAAACAACAAAAATTATAGCAAATATCACATTCACAAGTAGCAGGGGTTAGGACTTCAACATATGTTTTAGGGGACACAATTACATCCATAACAGTCTGCCCTCTACCCAACGTCATTCATATCCCTCCTATATGCAAAATACATTCACTTAATCTCAGCATACTCCAAAGTCTAAACCCATTCCAGCATCAACTCTAAGCCCAAAATCTTGTCTTCTAAATCATTTAAATCAAGTATGGGTGAGACTCTGGGTATGGTTCATCCTGGGGCAAAATTTCTCTCCAACTATGAATTTGTGAAGCCTAGAATACAAATTATTCAACCTTCAAAATAGAATAGTGGGGCAGTCATGGGATAGACATTCCCATTCCAAATAGGAGAAATTGGAGGGTAAACACATTCATGCGTCCCAAGCAAGTCTGAAGCCCAGCAGGGAAAATTCCATTAGATTTCAAGCTCTCATAATAATCCTGTTTGGATGGATGCTCTGTCTTCTGGGCCCAATAGAGTGGCAGCCCCATTCTTTGGAAGTTGGGCAGAAGCCCCACTCCTAGGCCCCGCCCTGCTAGAACTGAAAAAGTGGCACCTTCCCCTGAAATTAAGGAGGCGGTGGCCCCAACCCCAACCCACTCTTTCTTTTCTTGAAGGACAACAGGGGTTTGCAGCCAAGCAGTTCCATGGGTCCTGTTTCCTACCTATAGAATCCCAGTAGCCTGACAGCCTTACTTCATTGTCTTGTCTCTGTCCCCTTCAGCCTAAGTTGGCAGTGTTTCTGCTGAGATGGTTGATTTGATCCATAAGCCTAATCACTTCAGAAAATGGTTGTCCAGGCACATCCATGATGTCCTCTCCAGAGTACGATTTTTCAACTTTTGCAATATGAATAGACTAAAGATTTCTTTTCCCATACCTTCAAGTTCTTTTTGCACAGTTCATTCCTTGTCAGGAACTACACTATCCGATACCATAGCCACTGGCTATTGAGCACTTCAATTGTGGCTAGTCCAAATTAAGACGTGCTGTAAGTTTGGAAGACTTAGTATAAATAGAAAAATATAAAATAGGAGGTGGGGCCAAGATGGCAGAGTAGTCAGATGCTTCCAGTGGTCCCTCCTATGACAAAGACCTGAAAAAACAAGTGAAATGATTATATATGACAATCTAGGAGCACTGACCATCAAAGGCAAAGTTGAGGAATCGGACTGAGTGGTAGGGAGAGGGAGAGATGGTTCAGAAGCAGCAAGGTGTTGCCAGACCTGACCTGGTGGGAGCTGAAGTCCTTCAGGCCGGATCAGCCTGTGGTGTGTGGTGAGGAAAGCAGTGCCACTTGGGAGGTACTTTCCACATCAGGAGAGACCCTACTGCAGAGAGTCTAATTGGCCATCCAGAACCAGCGAGAAGCAGCCCTTGATCAGCAAAAGATAAGTACTTGCATCTAGCCTCCCACATGGATCAGAAACACCCCACTTTGGGAAAAAACTCTCTCCCCTTTACCTCCCCATTCCCTGCTCTGCACTGGGTCCAGGACAGCTTTAGAGATTGCCGAGTCCCCTGGGCCAGAAGTAGGACCCATCACATGCCCTGAGCCATTCTCCCACACACGGAGAGGGACCAAATTAACGAACGGGGAAAAATACTCTGCTGGCTCCCCTAAGCCGGGAACTCAGGGTAGGCACAGGCATAAGGAGTACATGGACTTTGAGTGCCTTTCCCCTTGCATAGACTTGTGTGGGCCCATTTTAACAGCGTAGGCCCTCATTACCACAGTACAACAGGGTATATACCTGAAGTCTGACTTCAACTGTTTCAGCAGTGAAGTAGTAGGTTTGTGACATTTGACACTGCTCTGCCCAGTGAGCAGGGTCTTCACCTACTCACAACAGGGAACTGAGGACTGGTGGCTCCACCCATGCCAGGGGCCCAAGAATAAGAGGTGACTCCCAGTCCTTACAGCCAACAGCACTGGGTGCTCATAGTATAGCTGCAAAACCCACTCACCTACCTGCTCTAGGAAACAGGGACACACTTTCCTCCTGGACACTCAGGTGTGGCCTTCGGCCCCCCGACTTGCTCAGTGTTGGACCTCCTGCAGCAGCTGGATGTCTGTGCCTACACCAATCACCCGTGCCTGTCTAGGGCTGTAGGTGAGAACATGCACCACACACTTGGTGGCCAACTACCTGGACACTTGAGCTGAATCCATACAGGAGGACTGGGTGGACTTCTGGGTTCACACTTAGTGGCAGGTCTGGCCACCTGGTGGCAGGACATTCCAGGTTCAGAAGCACCAGTGATTGGGCTAGTTCATACGAGTAGCCTATTTGGGCATATCAAAACAAAACAAGAAGCTAGAAGACAGTAAGCAAACATTAAAAAAAAAAAAAAAAAAACTTATTGATGGCAGAGACAATAGACAATATCAAATCGCATAAACAGGCAGACCATGATGGCTTCAGTAAACTCCCAAAATAAAGAATCAAGAAATTTTCTGGAGGAAGAGAATTTCATGGAATTACCAAAGGTAGAATACAAAAGACTAACATACAGAACTCTTAAACAGATCAGGGAAAATGCAGATCAAACAATAGAGAAACTTAAGAAGAGTAGAAGAGCATAACAACAAATTCAACAGGCTGTAAGAATTCATAGAGAGACAGCAATCAGAAATCCAGAAGATTAACAATAAAATTTCAGAATTAACAACTCAATAGAAAGTCTTAGTAGCAGAATTGAGGCAATGGAATTCAGAATTAGTGAGACTGAAGATAAAGTGTTTGATACCAATATATATGAGGAAAAATCAGATAGCGTGACTTAAAAACATTAAGAAACCCTAAGAATTATATGTGATGCTATCAAGAGGAATAACATTCAAGGGATTGGAGTACCAGAGCAGGGGGGATAACAGAAAATACAGAGAGAATTGCTGAAGATTTGTTGGCAGAAAACTTCCCTGATATCATGAAAGATGAAAGGATATCTATCCAAGATGCCCACTGAACCTCCCATAAGCTAGTTCCCAAAAGAAGTCACCAAGACATATTATAATCAAACTTGCCAAAACCAAAGATAAAGAGAGAATTTTAATAGTGGCTAGGGATAAACGAAAAGTCATCTACAAAGGACTACTCAGCAAAAACCATGTAGACAAGAAGGCAATGGGATAACATATGTAAAGCCTTGAAGGAAAAAAATTGCTAGCCAAGAATTTTATA
>NW_004444154.1:677461-719420 GCF_000243295.1 Trichechus manatus latirostris
CTACAAGATACTGCAAAACCTCAACAACAAAAAGACAATTAACCCAATTAAAAAATGGGCAAAGGATATGAACAGGCACTTCACCAAAGAAGATATTCAGGTGGCTAACAGACACATGAATAAATGCTCATGATCATTCGCCATTAGAGAAATGCAAATATTATGGATTGAGTTGTGTCCCCAAAAAATATCTGCCAGCTAGGCTGTGTCATGATTCCCAGTGTTGTATGATTGTGTAATCTGATGTGATTTCTTTATGTGTTGTAAACTCTATCACTATGATGAGATTATATGTGAGCTCCTCATGTGTTGTAAATTCTATCACTGTGATGAGGTTATACTGACGTTGACAAGATTAGATAGTGTCTTAATGCAACCTCTTTTGAGATATAAAGGAGAGAAGCAAGCAGAGACACACAGGAACCGCATACCTCCAAGAAAGCAGTGCCTGGAGCAGAGCGCGTCCTTTGGACCTGAGGTTCCTGCGCAGAGAAGCTCCAAGACCAAGGAAAGACTGATCCATCACAAGGACCTTTCTCCAGAGCCAAAAGAGAGAGAAAGCCTTCTGGAGCTGATGCCCTGAATTTGCACTTGTAGCCTACTGGACTGTGAGAGAATAAACTTCTCTTTGTTAAAACTGCCCACTCGTGGTACTTCTGTTAGAGCAGCACTAGATGACTAAGAGAGCAAATCAAAACTATAATGAGATAATGTCTCACTCCAACAAGGCTAGCATTAATCCAAAAAACACAAAATAATAAATCTTGGAGAGGTTGTGGAGAGACTGGAACACTTATACACTGTTGCCGGGAATGTAAAATGGTACCACCACTTTGGAAATCGATTTGGTGCTTCCTTAAAAAGCTAGAAATAGAAGTACCATACGATCCAGCAATCCCACTCCTTGGAATATCTCCTAGAGAAATAAGAGCCATCACATGAATAGATATATGCACACCCATGTTCATTGCAGCACTGTTCAGGATAGCAAAAAGATGGAAACAATCTAGGTACCCGTCAGTGGATGAATGGATAAACAAATTATGGTATATTCACACAATGGAATACTATGCAATGGTAAAGAACAACGATGAAACCATGAAACATAACATGGAGTAATCTGGAAAGCATTATGTTGAGTGAGTTTAGTCAGTAACACAAGGACAAATATTGTATAAGACCACTATTATAAGAACTCAAGAAAAGGTTTAAACACAGAAGAAAACATTCTTTGACAGTTACAAGAGTGGAGAGGGATGGAGAGGGTTATTCACTAACTAGATAGTGTACAAGAATTATCTTAGGTGAAGGGAATGACAGTACACACTACAGGGTAAGTCAGCACAACTGGACTAAACCAAATCTAAGAAGTTTCCTGAATACAACGAAACACTTCGAGGGACAGAGTAGCAGGGGCGGGGGTCTGGGGACCATGCTTTCAGGGAACATCTAGGTCAATTGGCATAACAAAGTTTAGTAAGAAAATGTTCTGCATCCTACTTTGGTGAGTTGTGTCTGGGGTCTTAAAAGCTTGCAAGTTGCTATCTAAGATGTATCAAGTGGTCCCAACTACCTGCAGTAAAGGAGAATGAAGAACACCAAAGACACAAGGAAAGTATGAGCCCAAGAGACAGAAAGGGCCACATAAACCAGAGAATGCATCAGCTTGAGACCAGAACTAGATGGTGCCAGGCTACCACCAATGACTGCCCTGACAGGGAACACAACGGAAAGTCCCTCATGCAGCAGAAGAAAAGTAGGGTGCAGAATTCAAATTCTAGTAAAAAGACAAGACTTAATGGTCTGACTGAGACTGGAGGAACCCATGAAAGCACGGCCTCTGGACTCTCTGTCAACCGACAACTAAAACTATTCCCAAGTTCATCTTTTCAGACATAGACTGGACTATGGGACATAAAAATGATACTTGTGAAGAGTGTGCTTCTTCGCTCAAGTAGATACATGAGACTAAATGGGCAGCTCCTGTCTGGAGGTGAGATGAGAAGGCAGAGAAGGTCAGGAGCTGGTTGAATGAACATGGGAAATCAGGGGTGGAGAGGAGGAGTGTGCTGTCACAGTATGGGGAAAGCAATTAGGGTCACATATCAATGTATGTATAAATTTTCATATGAGAGACTAACTTGAATTGTAAACTTTCACTTAAAGCAAAGCAATAAAATTATAAAAAAGTAAAATATCTTGTTATTTTTATACCTATTACAAGCTGATCCTATAGTATTTTGGATATATTGGGTGAAATAAAATACATTATTACAATTCATTTTACCTATTTCTTTTTACCTTTTTAATATGGCTACTACAAAATTTTAAATCACCTATGTGGCTCACATTTGTGGTCACATTATATTCCTGTTGCATAGACCTGATCTGGACTGTAAAAAAAGGAGATGGACGGAAAGAATGGACATGCCAGAGTTATGCCCTATATATGTTGTTATTACGTGCTGTCGAGTCAGTTGTGGCTTGTAGTAACCCTGTGTACAACAGAACGAAACACTGACTGGTCCCGTGCCATCCTCATGATCATTGTTATGCTTGAGCCCATTGTTGCAGCCACTGTGTCAATCCATCTTGTTGAGGGTTTTCCTCTTTTTCACTGGCCCTCTACTTTACCAAGCATGATGTCCTTCTCCAGGGATTGAGCCCTCCTGATAACAAGTCCAAAGTATGTGAGACAAAGTCCTGCCATTCTCACTTCTAAGGAGCGTTCTGGCTCTACTTCTTCCAAGACAGAGTTGTTTGTTCTTTTGACTGTCCATGATATATTCAATTTTCTTCACCAACACCATAATTCAAAGGCATCTATATAATTTATCATTCAAACTAAAGTATTTTGGGTGAAAGTGGGAATTGTTGGTAATGATGCCAGAACAAGTGGCATGAATTAGCGCTGTCCTGAGTAATTGAAGATGTGAGGTCACCCTTCCAATGAACACACAAGTTTAAGAGTCCAGGGAAAGGGCAGGTGAGGACTGCAGGAGTTTTTTTTTTTTTTTTTTTTTTTTAGGGTGTTTCTTGCTTCATAAAACTTAAGTTTTATTCTGCCTGCTCTGTGTTCTTTCTACTCTGAAACAAACATATAACTTCCTATTTCTGGAAGAACTTAAGACTAAAAACCCAGGCTCCAAGAATTTCTTGGATAGCAAGAACTTATTATGAAACATTTGGGTATTTTAAACCTAAGAGCATCAGAAACATACAAATTACATTTCCTTTAAAACACACACAGGCTTAAAACTTAATGGGAAAAATACTTGGCTGGGAGTTGGCTTTGGTTTTCCAAAGCGTTAAGTGTTTTCACGCACATACACTCACACACACACATACACACTTAGAAGATACTCTTCAAACTGAAAATTGGATGCTTCTTCTGTCCAGAGAGCTAGGTTATCTAACTCTTCCTGGGTCCCTTACTTAGGGACAGAGTCCCAAAGACCTCAAAGAAGTAAGTACTTCCCCTAATCTGAAATTTTGGGAGAGAGCCAAAAGGACTGTGAAATGTAAGAAATGTGGTCATTTGTAGCATCTCCCCTTAACAGAGGTATGGAACCTGGGTATGTTGATCTCTCCAGGGAGATGGGAGAGGCAGAGAAAGTGAGTATTCTTAACAGCCAACCTCTGCCTTTCTCTAGAGCTATGAGGAAACTCAAAGGAATTGGTCTTGAAATCTCTCCTCAGACCACTCTGCTGGTCCTGAATTTTCCTCTGATTATTTGTTTTAAGTCTACATTCCCAGTGATACTTAAGTCCTATGCCCACGTGACAAGTCAGCAGCCTGAATGACATATTCAGCAACTATTGTTATTTTTTCCTTTTTGTTTTTCGACATGCTGATTCCTCTGCCCAAAATATCCCATCCTTACACACTTTTTCCAGCTGGCTACTCTCCTTGCCTTTTGAGATTTAGCTCAGATATTTTTCTCCCTCAAAAAGCCTTTCCTGATCCTCTCAGAAGGGATAAATTCCTCCCTTCTTTGGCTTCATAAAGCATTTATCAGAACACTTTATCATAAAGGACTGTGGTTATTGATTTCCTCATCCATCTCCTCACTCCCCCTGAGCTCCTTCAGGGTATGAAGGACCTGTGTCCCCCTCGTCTCAGTATCTCCAGTGTCTTGCATGTCATAGCTGCTTCCTATGCTGTCATATTCTTAGAGACCTATTAGCCACCGGAAAATCATTTTGACATGTAACATTTCATGTAAGCTGACAAAAACCTGAAGAGGTTGGCCAACAGCTAGTAAATTCACATTTTATTCAGGAAGATGTTGACACGCTGAAGGGACAAGTGACTTTTCCAACTTCACAGAGCTCTGGAGGCAAGAGGAGAGCCCAGTATTTGCTCCAGGGACTGGGAATCTTTCTTTTTGTTTTTTTGTACTCAGCTTGCCTGTTTTGTTGAATTAAAACACAGACACATCATGCCACAGACAAATGATAAACGCACTTTGAATTTTGGATCTGATATTAGTTACAAAAAGGATTTTGGCTGAAGTGAAGCTTGCCTGCTTGGAGGAAGTATGTGAAAGATAGCAAGACTTAACAAAAAGGTCTCAGGGAAGGTAGGTATCGCATGTTTATAACACGTTTATAACGTATTAGCAGGGGTTCTGAACTCGAGGTTCAAGGTCTGTGGGTGGCACACATGGGGTCCACCAACCCCCTAAAGTTTTTTTTACAAAATCTTGTGTCTATGTGAGTATTTTTCTGGGGGAAGGATGTAAAGCTTCATTACATTCTCAAAGGGACTCATGACTCCATGAAGTTAGGGTGAGAATATGGAGGCCTTGTTCCACCCTTGGGCAGAGGGAATATTTTGCAGTGCCTTGGGGATCTAGCTATTGCCTTGTGGTCTAATTTCCTCTGGCAGCCTATTCCCGGAGGCCAGTGGATACCCAGCTCTCCAAGAACGAGCCTGCGCTGCCTGCTGGCATCCTGTGTATTAACACTTCTGCATTGCAGCTAGCTAATCCTTCCCTTAAGCTTTTTGGCTGAGCTTCTTTGCCAGATCTGATAGGAGGATTTAACCTTTCCTTTTTCCCTCTTGGCACACACTCAATGGAATCCAAATAAAGAATTAAAGAGATGTAAAAAGGACTTTCCATTACCAAACAATTCAGTTTAAATTTCCGACCTTTCCTCTACCTTTTTATTTTCCATCTCCTCCTTTCTCCCTTCCTCAAAATTTGGGATTCAAGGCTGGCATAAAAACCCCTGGGGATATGTGGAGAGCTGGAGATGAGAAACTTGAGTGGAATTTTCCAAATTAAGGCAGCTTATTGCCCTTACTTGCCAAGTGAACAGAGGAGGCCTAGCTTTCGGGTAATGCCTGGGAGCAGGAGTACTTCCACATCTGGAAAGTTTTGGCTTTTATGGCTGGAGAAACCCATGTCTAGCTTCATAAAGCTCTTTGCATTTTTCCCAATCCACCCTTTCCTAGTTCTGAGCATTTACTCTTGCTGCTCATAGAAAATAAATTCAATGAGTCTTAAATGAGCAGCTACAGTGTCAGAAATTGTCCTGAGAACTTAGGATAACAGTAGCTAGAATTTATTGGGAGCTTACTATGTGCCAAGCATTATTTTGGCCCAACAACCCTAAGAGATAGGTCTAAATATTTTCCCCAGTTGAAAGATAGGGATACTGAAGCACAGAGAGTTAAATGCACACCCAAGTTCTCATAAACAGGATGTAGAAGAACCAGAATGAAAATGCAGGCAATCTAGCTCAGAATTCAGAGAAGAGTAACTATAGTGGAAAGGGAGCTTAGCATAGGGTCTGGAACATACAAAAGAATCAATAAATGTTAACTGTGATAAAGAGGAGATGAGAAGAGAGAGTCAGAAAAAGAAAACTAATGTATCTAATAAATCTTAGTTTTAAAAATAACATTTGTTTCTTACCCTGATTATAAAATAATAATCCATGTTCATGACAACAATTTTGGGATTACTCTCCCAAAAGGCACCAGGTATGGAAGATTTTATAGGACAGTTCTTTCAAACACACTGTCGTTTTTGTTGTTATGTGCCGTTGAGTTGGTTGTGACTCATAGAGACCCTATATACAACAGAAGGAAACACTGCCTAGGCCTGTGCCATCCTCACAATCATTGTTACGCTTGAGCCCATTGTTGCAGCCACTGTGTCAATCCATCTCATCAAGGGTCCTCCTCCTTTTCACTGACTCTCTACTTTACCAAGCATGATGTCCTTCTCCAGGGACTGGTCTCTCCTGATAACATGTCCAAAGTATGTGAGATGAAATATTGTCATCCTTGCTTCTAAGGAGCAATCTGGCTGTACTTCTTCCAAGACAGATTTGTTCATTGTTTTGGCAGTCCAAGGTATAGTCAATATTCTTCTCCAACACCATAATGCAAAGACATCAATTCTTCTTTGGTCTTCTTTATTCATTGTCCAGCTTTCACATGCATATGAGGTGATTGAGTCATGGCTTCGGTCAGGTGAACCTTAGTCCTTAAAGCGACATCTTTGCTTTTTAACACTTTAAAGGGTTTTTTTGCAGCAGATTTGCCCAATGTAATGCATCATTTGATTTCTTGACTGCTGCTTCCATAGGCATAGATTGTGGATCCAAGTAAAACAAAATCTTTTACTACTTCAGTATTTTCTCCGTTTATCATAGTATTATTTATTGGTCCAGTTGTATTTTCGTTTTCTTTATGTTGAGGTGTAATCCATACCGAAGGCTGTTTTGTCTTTGATCTTCATCAATATGTGCTTCAAGTCCTCTTCACTTTCAGTAAGCAAGGTTGTGTCATCTGCATATTGCAGAGTGTTAATGAGTCTTCCTCCAATCCTGATGCCATGTTCTTCATATAGTCCAGCTTCTCAGATTATTTGCTCAGCATACAGATTGAATAAGTATGGTGAAAGGATATAACCCTGACATACACCTTTCTCGATTTTAAACCATGTAGTATCCCCTTGCTCTGTTCAAATGACTGACTCTGGGTCTAAGTACAGGTTCCTCATGAACACAATCAAGTGTTCTGGAATTCCCATTCTTCACAATGTTATTCATAATTTGTTATGATTCACACAGTTGAATGCCTTTCTATAGTCAATAAAACACAGGTAAACATCTTTCTGGTATTCTCTGCTTTCAGCCAGGATCTATCTGACGTCAGCAATGATATCCCATGTTACATGTCTTCTTCTGAAACTGGCTTGAATTTCTGGCAGTTCCCTGCCAATGTACTGCTGCAACTGCTTTTGAATGATCTTCAGCAAAATTTTAATTGTGTGTGATATTAATTATATTGTTTGATAATTTTCACATTCTGTTGGATCACTTTCTTTGGAATAGGTACAAATATGTATCTCTTCCAGTCAGTTGGCCAGGTAGCTATCTTACAAATTTCTTGGCATAGACTAGTGAGCATCTTCAGTGTTATATCTGTTGAAACACGTCAATTAGTATTCTGTCAATTCCTGGAGCCTTGTTTTTTGCCAGTGCCTTCAGTGCTACTTGGACTTCTTCCTTCAGTACCATCAATTTGTGATCATATGCTACCTCCTGAAACAGCTGAATGTCGGCCAATTCTTTTTGGTACAGTGACTGTATTCCTTCCATCTTTTTTTAGATGTTTCCTGCATCGTTCAATATTTTTCCCACAGAATTCTTCAATATTGCAGCTCAAGGCTTGAATTTTTTCTCCTGTTCTTTCAGCTTGAGAAATACTGAGCATGTTCTTCTCTTTTGGTTTTCTATCTCCAGATCTTTGCCCATTTTATTATAATACTTTCCTTTGTCTTCTCCAGCCTCTCTTTGAAATCTTCTGTACAGCTCTTTTACTTCATCATTTCCTCCTTTTGCTTTAGCTACTCTGTGTTCAAGAGCAAGTTTCAGAATTACTTCTGATAACCATTTTGTTTTTTACCAGGAAAAGTTAACTCTAAAAGAGATCTAGAGTTTGGATGAAAATATTTAATATCCTTTATAAAAGTAATAGCTAATATTTGTTAAGTGTTTACCAAATGTCAGTTGCTCTTCTAAGATCTTTACCTACATTAGCTCTTGTTATCCTCCCAATAGACCTATGCAGTGATTACTATTATATGTTATTTTTACAGATAAGAAAGTGGAAACACAGAGAGGTTAGGTAAATTGCCTGGGTTTTCATACAGCTAATGAGTAGCAGAGTCAGGTTTCAAGCTGGAATATCTTGTGTTCAAGAATCCATACTCTTAGCCACTTATCTACATGGCCACCTTTACATACCATGGTTTCTAGCATCTCTACTTTTGTGGTTATTCTTCCCTATGCCAATTCAGTTGGTTGGTGTAGACATATATGTCAACTTTTTTCAAGATCTAGAAATACCGGAGTGAGTTTTTTGCTAGGAGGCTTCAACAGAACTTAGAAGCAATTTATAACAAAGACTGAGGGAAATATATGAGAGATGTATAAAACACAAGGGGAAGTGATTGAATTATTCCTGCCTAGAACAAATCAATTTTACCCTGACTGTGCCCCCAAATAGGAGGCGTTTTATAACATTTCTTGAATAAATGAATGAATAGCCTGTGTAAGTAATTAGTTGTGAGTATTGAGTATATGGTAAAGACCTTGAAATATGTGGTGGGGGTTGTTTTGTTCAGTCCCCATAGTTTTCTGAGAAGGCATATTTGTTGAGTACACTTCTAAGTAGTAGACGGTATAACAAAAATTTCAACATGTGCTACTAGTTAACGGTGGTCAGGTGCTTCCCTGGTTTGCTGTCTGGGGACATTATATGTTAATTGAATATTGGGGCTAGAGCATACCTCTGTTTGTCCCCTATGATTACATTTCTAGGCAAAACCCTTCTGGACAATAAAACGTCATTTGTCTGTCAGAACTAATTCTTTTTTACCAAATGTTACTCCCCTTGAATTTGCATCTTATGTTACTATGACAGAAATAAGTAAACTCTGATGTGTCCAGAGGACAGGTCATGAGCAGCCCAACAGAGCTGGGCTGTGGGTTTGAGTCTTAACTCTTTTACTTTCCAAGTGTGTAATGTCAGTCAAGTCACTAAACTTCTTTAGAATTCTCCATACTTATTTTGCTGGCATGTGGTAGCTATTCAATAATTTATTTATTGAAGGAATGGGCAGGTTACTTTAAGGAAAAAAAAATCTTCTTTCAGGGTTGATGTAGAGAGAAATGCAAGACTGGATCTGAAAGGGCTGTGTAAGTGGTATTCTCATTTACCGTTGCAGCCAAGGAGTACACTGTGCACGGAAAGACGGAGATTCCCCTTTGCCTTGTCATTTGATACTTCTGTCAGTGTGTTCATCATCATGTCATCAGCTTTTCCAAGAATGTCTGGGTTCTGTGGGAGAAGCCTCCAAACATCAATACCCTTAGATAAAGAGCACCCTCCATTGTGAAGGAATTCTATTTGTACCCATTGAATAACTGCTAGGTAAAACCAGCCTTACTTTATAAACATTTATTTAATATTTACTATGTTTGAAGAGTTTGTGTCTTAGGAAAGATTTTGGCTGTCTCTGTCTTCTTTGAGTGTGAAATCCATCTATCGAAAGTTCCACTGAATGAATAGATGAAGAAATGTTACACTTTTTGTTCAGCTTTTCCCAGCTTGTCCAAATTCATGAGACTGATAAACCCTCAGACTAATGTGGATATTGTAGTGTTAGGACCACTGCTAGCAAAGTTCACAAATTGTTTTCATCTCCTCAACCAAATCCATTTTACTGAGATAAAAATGGTGTCTTAGTCATCTAGTACTGCTCTAACAGAAATACTGGAAGTGGACAGCTTTAACAAAGAGAAATGTATTCTCTCATAGTTTAGTAGGCTACAAGTCCAAATTCAGGGTGTCAGCTCCAGGGGAAGAGTTTCTCCATCGGCTATGGAGAAATATCAATGTCATCAATCTTCCCTTGGTCTGGAAGCATCTCAGTGCAGTCAAAGTTTCAGCTTGATTTGAACACATGCTAACTGTGTGATCTAAGGATGGTGATTTAACCATTCTAATCATTTTCACTGATGGAGTGGGTGTAACAAAACCTGTAATAATAAAAGCTGTTAGAGATGCAGGTAAATGTGTTATATAAGGAGAAAAACTCAGATGGGGAATTTGGCAGACACCCAGACCAGCACTCCTAGGACAGGCTCAAGACCTCCTGCAAGCAGATTTCTGGAAACTAATCTTGTTCCTGGAGCTCCTGCTTCTCAGCACCTTCCTTTCCATTGGCATCCTGATCCAGGGAACCTTTGTGATCTGTGCCTGTGGGATTTGTGGTTTGGAATTTTGTGGAGTACACCTCCCTAGCAGCCACAGCAAATTGTAAGAGTCTCCCCACGGCTCCTTGTTTTAACAGCTCACCGTTCTTGGCACAACCTTTGGCTGTCCTGGGTACAAGATTTCTGTGATCTCTAAATATCCTCTTTCTGAAGGTCTGGAAGGAGTCTGAGTTATCCTGCTATCATGTCCTTTCTGTGGTTTTTGACTAACAAAGCTCTAAACTGCTTGCCGTGAAGTTGATTCTGACTCATAGCCACCCTATAGGACAGAGTAGAACTGCCCTGTACAGTTTCCAAGGCTGTGATCTTTACAAAAGCAGACTGCCACATCTTTTCCCACACAGTGGCTGGTGGGTTCAAACCTCGGACCTTTTGGTTAGCAGCTGAATGTTTAACCACTGCTCCGTCAGGACTCCCAAGAAAGCTCTACATACAAGGCAGGGGGAGGGGGGAACTCAGCTGAAAGGAAAATGGCTTTATTAAGAGTCAGGCAAGAATCTGATATCCATTAATACACAGATCTCTGATAATTTTGAGTGGGAGGGGGGTAAAACGGGAATAAAGTGAGCATCTTGTTTCCTTCTAATTTAAATATCAGGACCCATAGTGTGCTTCCAGTGGCCTAGCACTGAGATTCTGGCGTACACTCACCCAACCAAGCCCATGGGGTAGAAGAGGGACGCTAACAAGGAGGGCAGCCTACTCTAGAGCTCAGGCCTTGCCCAGGTGAGTTTACTGTACTGGGAGATTGAATGCAAAGATACAGGGCAACCTAGGTTCTCACCTTTGAGGTAAGGTAGCTCTGCCCTCCAGTAAATGTAGCCCAGTGAATGCCGGGGCTCTGAACAATCAGATTAACAACACCTCCTTCTTAGAGAGGAATTCAGAAAGAAGTAGAGAGGGGTAGGCCTGGCATGAAAAATAAATTAACTTTTCAGGGAAAGTTTCAGAAGTCCCATCTATGACAACCTATTAATCACAAGGAACTCTTCAATGTATTCCCTTTTCAAACAGATGATTCACTTAAAGAAGAAATTATTGTTTAAAAAAAAAAAAAAACCTATTTTATCACAGCTGGAAAGGATCAAGAGGACATCCATGTTTTGGATGAGTGAACTAACCTCTAGAAAGAAGTGAATGATGTTATGCTAATTTTTTTTCTTTATTCCTTTTCCTCTTATGTTTTTTCCTTCTTGTCCCTCTTATAGTGTCTTTTTTCCTTTCAGCCCTAATTTATACCACATCTAGATCCAGAAAGGATTTACTCGTACAGACAAAAGACTATTAAAAGGACAATTAACTCCTAGGTACCTACTGAAGAGAAATAAGTGCATATGTCTATCTAAATAAATGTAAATAAATATACACAAATATTCACGTCAGCTTTAATCATAATAAAGAATTATAAATTTGAATAAAACTTTATTCAAACTGGAAACAATTCATATGACCATCAACAGAAGGATGGATAAACAGCTGTGATATACTGTACAGGCAGTCCCCTGGTTACGAATGAGATCCGTTCCTAACTGTGTCTTTAAGTTTAATTAGTAGGTAAGTCGGAACAGGTGCATACAATTCTTAGTGAGCCTTACAGTACTTTAGAGCAAGAAAAGGCTCAAAGCCTTTTCAATGATTTAAAAGCTGCAAGTGCAGCAATGAAGGTGATTGTGATAAAGAATTTGTTGCGAGTAGGGGTTGTTTCAATCATTTCAAAGTGAGGGCAAATTCATTAAAGGGCAAGTACGAGTTGTCTGTAAGTTGGACATTCATAACTTGGGGACTGCCTATATTCATAAAATGGACTATGCAGCAGAAAAAAAGGATAAACTATGGGTACACAGAACAATATGAATGGTTTTTTAAAATTTTTTTATCAAATAAGTCAGACACAAAGGATTACAATCTCTATGATTCAATGTATATAAAGTTTGACAACAGGTAAAACTAATCTATGGTGATAGAAATCAGAATACTGGTTTCCTATTGGAGTTGGAAGCTATTGAGTAGGAAGTGGCACAAGATAAACTTATGGGGAAATAGAAATGTTCTATATCTTTATCTGGATGGTTGCTATAGTGGTATCTGCATGTGCAAAATCTATCAGCCTGTAGATATAAATTATAACTATTCAGTTTTTAAAAAGTTTTAAAAAGAGCAATGGAAAAGCTGAAACTATAGCAATTATGTGTGTGATTAACATACCCCAAACCTAAGTTAATAGAGTTACTGTAATTGAATATTAAATTTAAGTTTTCAGGCAATGAAATGAATCCTACTAATTTGTTGTTAATAAAATTAAAAATTTTTGATAAAATTAAAATCATTAGGAGTGAGACATTTTAGGAAAGATATTTTTTCTTTTAAAAATTAATTTACCAGGTAGTTCTTTAAATAAATAAACTAAAAAAAATTGAACAATATAATGGACAAAATATCTGAAGCAATTTAGTAGATATGTTGAGATACCTTATTATGTCCATATTTCATATTTTCTATCAATCTTTCACAAAGCCGCCACTTATGTTGAAATTCAATGAAGATATGTCTCAGAACGGAAGAAGCTAACAAGGTCTAGGCAGAGCTTCAGTTACCTAAATCCCCAGAGATAAATCTTAGACCACCATTTCAGCCAGGGCCAGATTAATGCATGTGAAGGCCCTAAACACTGATAATCTGTGGTGCCCCCACCTCTGCTTACTCATGCATTCTAATGGGATATGTGAGTTATATATACAAACATGCATTCTAATGGGATATGTGAGTTATATATACAAACATATATATATGTGTGTGTGTATGTGTGTGTGTGTTAGCTATCCATGATATGTAACTTCTTTTTAAATGCTATTATATTAGTGATTGAATGAAAAAAAAAAGTGGCATATGCCGTTTTAGCAGAATGAGATTAACTGGATTATAAAATTTTTAGTGGATGTGGGGTACTAAGACTTTTACTGTATACCACATTCTCTACAAAAAGAATATTCCACATATTCTACAACAAAGAAGATGAGTTAATGAACTTAGTTGTTTCAACAATCAATGTAAAATTCTGTTGCTCTCCTACAATGAAAAATTGACTTTCACCAATTTTACTTTAAATGGCTCGTACTTCAGTTTTGATGCTTGTTTTGTAATAATTGCTATAATTATAAATTAACAAATGAAAAGGTATCATGAAATAAATTTTAATTAACAGAAAACAAATTACTATATTTTATTTTTAGATAGATCTTTCATCTCCAACATCTTATAATTAAACACATTTCTTTCTATTCTTTGCTCTCATAAATTCTTCAATGATTTCATCACAATTGAGCTGCTGAACAATACTTCCATACATAATAGGATAATAAATCGAGTCTTTCTTGTATCATTCTTGTCTCCTGAGGATTTTTGAGTCTCTTTAAGGATGAAAATGAGGGTTCTGTTGTGCAGTTTGTGATCATTCAAGTTAGGAATATGCCTAAAGCAATTTCAACATTGGGAAGTATGCATTGTATTTTATCTTCTATTACAGAATCATGTATACATGACTAAAACTTGTCTGTCTAGGTTCTGTAATTATCAAGTTTTCATGTAAGAATGAAATTGTCACATTTCTCTGTAAAGGTTTGTATTTAAGTCATAGGGATAAGCCTGCACTAATTTCTTGGATGCCTTCATGCATTCTTCGTCACGTATATCCACATTGTTTAATAAGGAAAATCTGCTTGAAAGAACTTCATACACTTTCACCCTTCTTTTCATACAAGATTCAAGTGTGTCAGTAATGGTGTAGTATGTGGTTACATGAAATTGATCTCTGGCACTCATTGCTACTTCTGGAGCTCTTCCATCATTTACTTGTTTTTTCTAATGCTTCTAGGACTGTGAACTTCTTGATAATTAGTATTTGGCAGTATTTGTTTTCAAAATTTTCAAAATCTTCTCTAAAATATGTAAATACCCTGTTAATGAGTGGTAGAAATCTGTGCACATCTTTATATTTACTTCAAAGTCTTGGAGAGCTTGACTTGTCCGATGAAAATGCTGCAATATATTATTCCACATAACCAACATAAGTACACACCAGAAGGTCAGCAGTTTGAATCCACCAGGTGCTCCTTGGAAACTCTATGGGACAGTTCTACTATGTCGTATATGGTCGCTACGAGTTGCAATCAGCTCGACGGCAATGAGTTTTTAATGTTTGCATTTTTTTTAATGATATTTTCAGCTTCTCTTTTGGTATACCCTTTTCGAGTCTGATCTTCAGCAATATTTTCTAAGGCATCTAGAATCTCAGTGTACGAGTCCAGGATTGTGCTCGTTGTTACAGCATGCGCTTCTCAACGTGTATAAATACTCAGACATAACCTAAATATGTCCCATGAAACACACAATAAAAAACAAAACTCACTTGATAAGTAAATTAAAACTTTTCATGTTCGATAAAAATATTAATATTCCCAGTATTTTTTGAATGCTTGCTATGTTGGTATTAAATTATTATCTATGTTAGATTAAATGTATGCTAGATTGTGTCAGTGTATAATTATAAAGTTATAATTATAAATATTATTGTTTACAAAATTTAGGGCATAAATATACACAAATACTATCCAGTTAAAAGGTAACTTGATTGAATTCATTTCAAAGGTAGACTTTTTCAAGTTCCTCACTTTTGTGCCTCATCTGGAACTGGAGTTTCCATTGGTTGTTTACTAGCATGTGTGCAAGAGCATACTCTTGTGTTTGTATCATGGCAAAGAGCATTGCTAGCCCTCCTGGCTGGAGTTGCTGGATCAGCAGACGTGGATGTACCAGACTATTCTCTCAAAATGGATCAGAGACTTGTTATTTATTAATATAATAGGTCCTTGCAGAGTAACCGCTCACGTTGGATCCAGTTGCATATTGGGTGAATATAGCAGAGTTATACTCAGCAGCCCACCCCCACCTCCTGTTTATTGGAAAGAAATAATATACTCCCAAGAGACCTGCCGAGATAAGGAGTTTCAATTACAGGGGAGGGAACTGTAGGAGACAGATGTCAACGAAGGTGCTGAAGCAGTAGGGGCCTCATAGCTTAAACAACCTTGCCGGTGGGCAACATCATGACCCTGTGTGAACTTTATTTCTATCCAGCACATTCTTATGCCCTGGAGCTGGTATCGGTTTCATTTAGTGCCCTGCCAGTTCCCTTCTACTGCAGTGATCACTTTTCCTTGTGTTCCGACTGCTTGGCATCTACGGGTTTTTGCTTTGGACTGCTGGTGCTGCTGTTTTATTGATACCCCAAACAAGTGCTTGATTGTTGGGTAATCCACCCCTGATCTGAACCGTAACATACATGTACACACAAATCACCTGAGGATCTTGTTAAAATGCAGACTCTGATTCTGCAGGCCAGGGGTGGGGATGAGATTCTAAGTTTCTACCAAAACCCCGGCTCATGCTGTTTCTGCTGGAACAAGGACCAGACTTTGAGTAAGAAGGGTTTAGATCACTTAGAAAGTGTTTATCCCATGGCTTCAAACTGCTTTGTTCTGGTTTGAACTCCTGCTAACAATATGCATTTCCACCCCAGATATACTGAATCAGAATCTATAGTTTAAAAAGATCTCCAGGTGATTCTTAGGAATAATAAATTTTGAGAATCACTGCTCTACTAGTGATTCTCAGAACTGGTCCCTAACCAGCAGCATTAGCATTGCCGGGAACTTGTTAGAAATGCAAATTCTCAGCAGGGGTTTGAACCAGAGGAACTGGTTCAAAGCCATGGTTTATCCACCATTTGTATCAGAGAAACACCCAGAATGTTTGTTTAAAAAGCAGATTTCTGGGCTCCCCTTCCATAGGAAGTGGAACCAAAGAGGCTGCTTTTGTTTTTGTTTTAAATTCCAAGATGATTCTGGAGCATATTAAAATTTTGGAACCACTAACTTACTGAAATGGAATTATGGCATGCCTCTTAGACTATGATTCTCAGTACAGGTGTTTCAGCCAATTTCACACATTAAGATAAAGGAAGGAAAGGGAAAAAAACATTTTCAATGTGTCATATACAGGCAGTCCCTGGCTTACAAACATCTGACTTACTGACAACTTGTACTTGCCCTTTAATATTATGTAAATTTACTCTCACTTTGAAACAATTGAACCAACCCCTACTCAACAAATACTTCATCATAATCACCTTCACTTGCTTGATGTGCAGCTTTTAAATCATTGAAAAGGCTTCAAGCCTTTTCTTGCACTAAAGCACTGTAAGGCCAAATAAGAACCATCTGAACCTGTTCCAATTTACCTACAAATTCTTAAAGACACACTTAGAAGCGGATCTTGTTTGTAACCCGGGAACTGCCTGTATATGTTAATCACTATTAGACAAACAATTTATCCTAGCTCATTTAATCCTCATGATTATCCTGTGAGGGTGGGATTTTTGTCAATATTTTAGAATTAAAATAACAGATAATCATTATCAAACACCTATTATGTACTAGACATTGTGCTATGTACTTTAAAACACCATCTTGCAGAGTCGTCCAATGAGAGAGGCTACTCCATTTTTGGAGTAGTTGATGAAATGAAACCTTCGAGAAGCTAAATAACCCTAGAGTCTGTCTGACTTTAGAGCTCAAGTCCCAACCACTACCCATAGGGCCTTTCTAAAGTGATAGTTCACAGGAAACTCCAAGGCCAGGATCCAACTAGATCTTGTTTGTTTGCTTGTTTTTTTGCTTCAGCTATGACAATTTGATCAATTGGCACAGCTTATTTTCTCTTCATTTTACTGTTAATAGTTTATCCATCAATTACTTTTTTTTGAGGAATATTAATGGAAAAACTCAGAGATTCATACTATAATTGTTAACATATGCATAGTAGTTTACAGAGTGTGTGCAAAATACATAGGCTGATTTGATCCCCCAAACCACACTGAAGTATGCTCATCTTATGGACGAAGAAGCCAACTGTCAAGAACATGTAATTGATTCAGACCCTAAACTTCTCACTCTGAATCTTGTCAGCTTCCACTATGCCAATTGGCTAAGGGAGGAGAGAGCAGAAAAGTAACATGGGAAGGCAGGGGCAGCAATCCACCAGTAGTCAGACACATGAGTTTTAATCCTGGCCTTGTCACTAGCTGAATGCAATTCTAGGCATTGATTTCTCTCTTTGGGTCTTAAATTTTAAATCCTCAAATGAGGGTTCAGAATAGACCAGTTATTTTCAAATGTTGTTCATTTTTATCAAAACCTTTTCTTTAAAAGAAATCTGACAACAGACCACTAAATCATAAAGAAAATCTTACAACAGACTCTAAAGGCTTGGAACCCCCGGAGCCCCACTCCTTCCATTCTCGGGGTGAGGGGTCTGCATTGTTTTGTTCACTGAGTGCGTAGAAGAGTGCCTGACAGATAAGAGATATTCATTAAATGCTTACTGAATGAAGAGACTCCTTTATGGACTCCTTGGAGCTCCATGGAGCACAGTACTGAAATGATTGGATCAACAGGTCTCAAGCTCTCCTGTGGTTCTAAGAGGCCACATTTCTGAGAAACAAAATCTTCTCACAAGAAGTAGCTCAGACTAAAAGCAGTGATTTCTCTGAATGTCCTTCATATACAGGGGCCTCGGGTGTTTCCGGATAGAGGCATTTTCACAAGTACTGAATTCTGCAGTACGTTTTTTCACAGCATCCTGTATCATACGCTTAAGGATTAGACTTTTTTCCTAAGTTCTTTCTCAAGAAAATACCTACTGAATAAAAAATAAATAAACAGGCAAACAAACCATCAAAATATTGTATTTACTTAGTGACTTTTTTTTTTTTTTAATGCTTTCCTTGCTGTGAACTCTGTACTCAAATCCTCTCACAACTCTTCTGAAAGCGTCCTGAATTCTCAGGAAGTTAGTTTTTATTTGCTTGCTGTCTACATATCTAAGCCACACCACAGTTGAGACTTTATTTCTTTCATTTCTGGATTACTTTTTTTTAAACTTTTTATTACGGAAATTTCAAAGGTACACACAGAAGTGGAAAGAATAGTATAATGAATTCTCATATACACACGGACTCAACAGTTGCCAAGTGTATTATTTTCCTAGGGCTACCTTGATATAATATGTGGCTTTAAACAACAGACATTTACACAGTTCTGAAGGTTGGGAGTCTGAGATCAGGGTGTTAGCTGAGTTGATTCCTTCTGAGGCTTTGAAGAGAACCTATCCCGTACTTCTTTTCAGGCAGCTCTAGACATTCGTTGGCTTGCAGTTGCAGTGTTACATGGCGTCCTTCCTCTGTCTCCTTGTGTTTTTTCTCCTCTTTTACAGGATGCCACTTATATTGGAGTAGGACCCACCATACTTTAGTATGATCTCATATTGACTTTACTGATAACATCTTCAAAGACCCTATTTCCAAACAAGCTCACATTCAGAGGTAACTGAGGTTAGGACTTCAACATAAATTTTTTGGGGGACACGATTCAATTCATAGCACCAAGAATTTGCCACCATTATTTTATATATCCTCATTTTTCCTTTTTCTTCTCCTTTGTGAAGTCTCTCGAAGAAAATTCAGACACCATGCCATTTCACCCCCACATCAGCATACTGTCAGATTTTTGTTTTTCTTTTTGTGAGGGCTGGAAGAAAAACTTCTCATAAGCTTTGGATAGGAAAGTAAATGTAGATCACTTAGAATTATGTATTTAAAAGGGCTCAGTTATTTAATCAGAAAAAAATTAAAGAGTAGTTGCTCACATTTATCAAAATCTTGCTATATGCCCAGTGCTGTGCAAAGAAAACTGCATTTTCTTATTTCACACCTGTAACTATCTCCTAAGGTAGGACTACTGCTCTCCCTATTTTCCAAATGAAAGAACTGAGCCAAAAAAATGACACGACACATGCTGGCATGCAGGCTCCGTCCCAGAGCTTATGCTCTACACACTCTGCAATATTGCTGCCTGGGATTTAGTCTATGCTTAGTGTATACAGCTTTCTTTTATTCTCTTTTAGAATTGCAGCATGTGCTAAAAGGACCTTAGCAATTGTCTGAGGCAATAATGCTCACCCCCGGCTCTCTGTTTGAATTACCTGATGCCCAAGAACTTTCTCAGACCAATTAAACCAAAATCTTCATTTTTGTTTTTTTGAGTTTTTTTTAAATTGTGCTTTAAGTGGAAGTTTACAGCTTGTTAGTTTCTCATACAAAAATTTATATACACATTGTTATGTGACCCTAGTTGCTATCCCTATACTGTGACAGCACATTCCTTCTTTCCACTCCTGATTTCCTGTGTCCGTTCAACGAGCTCCTGATGCTCTCTGCTTTCTCATCTCACCTCCGGAAGGGAGTTGCCATTTAGTCTCTGTATCTACTTGACCTAAGGTCACTCTTCACAAGTATTATTTTATGTCTTATAGTCCAGTCTAATCTTTGTCTGAAGAGTTGGCTTTAGGAATGGTTTTAGTTCTAGGTTAACAGACAGTCCAAGGGCCATGTCTTCTGGGGTCCCTCCAGTCTCAGACAATTAAGCCTGATCTTTTTACTAGAATTTGAGTTCTGCACCCTACTTTTCTCCTGCTCTGTCGGAGAGTCTCTATTGTGTTCCCTGTTAGGAGGGTCATTGGTGGTAGCTGGGCACCATCTAGTTCTTCTGGTCTCAGGCTGATGGAGTCTCTGGTTTATATGACCCTTTTTGCCTCTTGGGCTAATATTTTCCTAGTGCCTTTGGTGTTCTTCATTCTTCTTTACTCCAGGCAAGTTGGGAGCAATTGATGGCTGCTCACTAGCTTTTAAGACCCAGATGCCACTCACCAAAGTGGGATGTATAACATTTTCTTATTAAACTTTGTTATGCCAATTGACCTAGATGTCTCCAGAAACCGTGGTTAAATCAGAATCTTTGGAGGAAGTTCCATGGAATTTTTAGAAGCTCCCCAGGCAATAGCCAAGGTTGAGAACCATCAATCTATTCTAGGGAAAACTCTTCATATCAAGATGAGATTAAACCCTATTGAAATAAAGAGATTAGTCAATATCTTATAGCTCATTCCTGGCAGATCTTGTTCAGAGCCCAGGTATTAGGAAGTGAGGTGTTCTATTTTGCTTCCTTTGTTTTACTGCATAGACAGGAAACACAGAGAATATTTTTCAGGTTATTTTTAAGAACACATCCTTTTATCTACTTTCAGAGACTTAATTCAGTCTAGTATGACCCCTAAATCCTTGTTGGTCAAGCTATTTATTTTGCTCCCTGCCGCATGTACAGCCCTCACCCGGCCCTCTATGCAGAGGATGATGGTAGTTAAGCGCCTCATTTTTCTTTAGAATTTTGTAATGTAATGCTTGACCATGTGGGGTTACCTTATTTTTCATCAGGGTTGCAGTGGAAATCTTTGGGATATGATAGAACTCTTTGGTTTAGTCCCTTTATCTACATTTTATAAGGAACATGGTTAAAATAAAGTTGATCTGGAAGAGTGTTTTAAAAATTGTTGACTGTTACATACGAATGTGTCGTGAAATCAATTTGTGAGTCATGACCAGCATCAAAATAAATAGAATAGAAAACCTGAGATTTTATAATAGATAATAAGTGATAGATATGTGGATGTGGTATATGTACGTAAAACCTGCAAAAGTTGGAATCTGTGTAAGGCAGAAAGCTGTCAGGGAAGGAAAACTCAAATACTTTCCACTAAAATAAGCAATAGAAAAATGGTAAGACTGCACCCTGTCAGAGGCAGAAAACTTGTGATACCTGGAAAAACAAGGCAGTCCCGTCAAATTCTGGCTCTCACAAATTTCACTGTATATATATATAAATAAATTACACACAAATATATATGGAGTCCCTGGGTGGCGCAAATGGTTAAGTGCTCAACTACTAGCCAAAAAGTTGGTGGTTTGAACCCTCCTAGAGGCTCCTCTAAAGACAGGCCTGGCAATCTATTTCTGAAAGGTCACAGCCTTGAAAATCCTATGCAGCAGTTCTACTCTGCACACATGGGGTTGCCCTGAGAATTGACCCGAAGGCAACCAACATCTATATCTGTATCTGTATCTATATCTATCTCTCTCTCTCTCTATCTCTCTATCTATCTCTCATTGTCCAGTAGTCCTGGTGGTACAGTGGCTAAGAGCTTGGCTGCTAACCAAAGGTCGGCAGTTCGAATCCACCAGCTGCTCCTTAAAAACCTTGTAGGGCAGATCTACTCTGTCTTATAGGATCACTCTGAGTCAGAACAGACTTGACAGCAATGGGTTTGGTTTGGTTTTATAGTTGTCCCTAAATATAAACATTAATGTAAATACATATGAGAGTTGATTTTTACTACTTGGTAATACAACATCATCTACAAAAGAATTAGATTTTTTCTAAGTAACTCCAGAACACAGAAGTGGGAGAATTAAGACACTAGGAAAAATGATGGAAACCATAGGATACAAGATTTTGGTGCATCTAATACAAATTTGCAGAGAACTGGGTTGCCTTACATAGCAGTGGGCTCCTTGTCTCAGTTTGCATCATGCAAACATATCTCTAGGTGATTATTTGCCAGTGTTGTTAGGCTGGGTTGAAGATGTGAGGCTACAGCTAAGATGCTTTGCAATTCTCTGTAGTCTGTGAGCAAATATCACTCGTAAAGAGCCAGAGGTAAGAGCGTTGTGTATCCATTTGATGATTCAAGCAATTAGTTAAGTATGGCTGGAACATAGATTGTGAGATGTAGTTAAGTAGGAGTGTGCTCATGAAAGGCCTTTTAAAGTTAATGGAAAAATGTTTGGATTCTATCATGAGGGCAGTGGTACACTATTAAAGGTTTTAAAATCTGGGCAATGGTCTGATCAGATTTGTATTTGCAAAGTCCAGCTAGAGGGAGGTGGTTTGGGTGATGGTTGCTGTGGTCCAGGTGAGAGTTGAGTAATGGTTTGAGCAAGGGATGAAGCATGAACAGATTCAAGGGATATTCAAGAGATAGACTCAGGAAGACTTGTGGCTCAATTGGACATAGAGAGCAGTAAAGAGAAGCCCAGGCTCTGGAGTCTGACTGATAAAGCTCTGCATCCTTCCTCATGCCACTTTAGAGTTATGTGACTTCAGTCAAGTAAAGCTCCAGATCCTTCACCTGTAAAATGGGAATAACATCACTTACCTCACAGAGGTGATATATGATTTTAATAGAATAACTTATGTATGTGCTCAAGGGCTATTTTTAATAATATAGAATAGGAATTGTATATAATTTTCTTTCCAGTTTGTGGGATCAGCCATTCTCAGAAAAACCTTCCACCATTTTTTATAATGTTCCCAGTTAAAGATATGGACATGGATAGAAAGAGAAAGGTGAGCCACAGTGCCTAGGAAGGACAAAACCATGTGAGCAGGTTCCTTTAAGAATTCTGTCTTAACAAAGCTGGACTTTGTCTAGGTGTTCTAAACATTACGCAAAAATCAAATACAGAAATCAGGATCTCATTAAAATTTACTCCTTTCTTTTGGCTTTATTTGTGTCTTACTGTCATACACAGGTTTAAATCCCAAATGTTAAGACAAACTAATTTTAAACTTCAAAAAATGAGGAATTGAAGCACTGTTTAGCTTGAAGCCACAACAAAATCTGCCGGTTTCAAATGTTTCATTTAGAGAGAGGATTTTCTCCCCTATTGTTCTCTATACCAAAGCTTCAGCTGACACCCTCTAGCAAAAATAAGTAAAACAAAATACAAATTCCTGTAAATAGTATTTGGTAAAAATTTTAAGTAAAATGTTCATAGACAGTGACCTCAAGGCACCAAAGAAATGGATGGATTTGTTACCTGTTTAAACATTTTTTTGTTGGTAGAAAATTAGCATATTCTTTCAATATTCATCATCTTTATATCATCAAAAGGTATGGTGAGAAACCTCCATAAGTTCACATCTGAATGATCATTGTATATAGAAAAAAGGACAGTAGGAGCTGTTTCAATTCTGGCCTCCTTTTTGCATCTCCACTGTCATGGCCTTAGTCATCTGTTTCAGAACTATTGTCACAGCCTTCTAACTGATGCTGCTGCTAGATCCTGGCTTCTGCAATCCATCTTCTATATTCATGAATGCACCTACTGAAATGAAAGTTGTCTCAAATCACTATCCAGGTAAAAGCGCTTCTTGACAGCTTGGTATACTTATGGGTGTGCCCATGTTATATAGCACAACACATCAAACCCTTCACATCTGGATCTAACCAACCACCTTTGCCAATGTCTTTCCCAAACATTGTGCTCTACCCACCCATGCTATGGGCTATTCTGAGTCTGATGCTACTGGGCTTCTCCTCTGGAATGTCCTTCTCTCCCCTTCTTGACTGGGAAACTCTTATTTTTAAGACCCAACTTTGATGCCCTATTTCCTGGATTTAGATCCGTTGTATTCATATTATCTTCATTGGTAAAACATTCTGTAAACAAAAGCTATGATGAGCACATTAATGATTTTAAGACATGAGTATTTTATCAATTGTAACAATATGCACTTGATTATGAAAATTTGTAGGTGAGGCATCTCTTAATTCTATAGTTAGGTTCTGAGAGTGCATTTATAGCTGGTTAGATTCCTCATAACGACTCTAAGGACACCCTTTATCTCCACCTCTGGTCTTCAGGTTGAAAACTCCTGGGTCAGATGGCTGATGCTCACACCTACTGGGCAAAAAGAGAATATAGAACCTACTCAGCTTACTGCTTGTTTTCTATCAGCAGATCTTAGCTCATTGCATTGATATACTGCAGCTGGTTTGCATGTGCTCACGAGGAGGGCTGATTGTACACGTCTCTATCTCTTTCCAACCCCACCTCCCCAAAAGTGACATCATGTTGGTAGCTTAACATGAGGTGAGGTGGGAGTATTTACACAGTAGAAATGGAAAAAAAAAATTTACACATTGAACCTTTTCCCCTGAAGAGCTGGTGGCTAAACCTTTGCCAGCATGCCACTGCTCATTGATTACTTCCTGCTGTCTCAAATTTGTCAAATCACCCTATTATGTAACATGCTTCTTTTTTTCATAGCACTTGTCTTAGCTGCAATCTGATGTTTGTTTCCAGAAAGAAGATTGAGATAATATGTTGTAATTAGGGGTCCTGGCACAAGATGTTCAATCCATTTAAATTATTGTTGATTATTATATAATAATTATAATATAATAATAATAATAATAATCTGATTAATGTTTTCCCTTCCATGGGACCATAAGTTCTATGAAGACAGGACCATATTTGTCATCTATCCTCAGGGCCTTTCATACTGCATGTCCCATGATGAGTGAGCAACTACTAATGAAATCACCCTTTTATGTTGCTAAAAACAGATCCCGGATCCACCCCAAGTATATTTGCTCCTCAGAGTAAGGAAGTGTAGATTTTGCATATTACCTGTGGAGGCAGTGTGGGTATGGGTCTGATTTTGGCTACCTATGATTCTGTCTACACCTCAGCATAAAGAAAACAAACATTCTTGCAACTGGACCAAGAAGAAACTTCATAATAAATGGAAAAAATATTGGTGTTGTCAAGAATTTCATTTTACTTAGATCAATAATCAACATTTAAGGAAGTAGCGGTCAAGAAATCAAATGGTATATTCCATTGGACAAATCTGCTGCAAAAGACATCTTCAAAGTGATCAAAAGCAAAGATGTCGTTTTGATAACTAAGGTGAGCTTGACCCAAGCTATGGTCTTTTCAGTTGCCTCATATGCATGTGAAAGTTGAACAATGAAAAGGAAGACAGAAAAAGAATTGACACATTTGAATTATGGTGTTGGTGAAGAATATTGAATATACCATGAACTACTAGAAGAATGAACAAATCAGTCTTGAAGGAAGCACAGTCAGAATGCTCCTTAGAAGCAAGGATGGTGAGACTTCATTTCACATACTTTGGATGTGTTATTAGGAGGGACCTGTTCCTGGAGAAGGACATCATGCTTGGTAAAGTAGAGGGTCAGTGCAAAAGAGGAACACCCTCAACGAGGTGAATAAACACAGTGGCTGCAACAATGGGCTTAAACGTAGTAACTATTGTGAGGATGGTGCAGGACTGAGCAACATTTTGTTCTGTTATACATAAGGTCTCTGTGACTTGGAACTGACTTGTTGACACCTAACAACAACATGATTCTGTCACATCAGTGGTCATAAGCATTTGTACCTGTCCTTTTGATTTAGAGAATTATTAAGATGATGACAGGTTTCCTGAGAGACCATGTAACCTTTTAAAAAATATTTAGTGAGTAGGAATAATAATCATATCTTGGGAATTCATGTGTAGAAAATAGACTTAATTAAGTACTTAACCATTCAGTATTATCTTTTCCCCTCTATGAAATAGTCTGGCTTTGATCGGGTTACTATGGTTGTCCCCAAAATGTTGTTGTCTTAAGAAAACGCATTTTTCTCTCAATTTTTTTAGTTCTGAGGATGTTACTAAAAGATAGTTATAAAGTATTTTTAGCCTTCATTTTCTCAGTTGATTCATTAGTGGAAATGTAGCTCAAGTGTGGCTTCATTAAGTCCTTTCATTGATGGGAGTACATTCACATGAAAACTCAGCCTCCCTACAATGACTTTCATCCATGACAGACATCCTGGGCACCCCGCTAGCATGCCAGGTCTTGATCTTTAATAAGAACGTCAGGGTGCTTAGCAGTCAGGCTGCACTGTGGAGGCAGCATGCGTGGATTTAAAGGTCAGTCCAGGAAAATGAAATTGTTTTATTTTTCAGTACTTTGTTTTTCTAGCAGGTGATTTGAAGTGCCTCAGATCTTACAGCACCTGGAATCCAGTGTGCAAGTTTTAATAATGCTGGCAGCCACCCATGACATTGTATTCTTAATATAAATGTATTGCTAACACTGGAGGCCCCCTGGGATTCTGGAAAGGGCATTTGGTTAGAAGTCAGGAGACCTAGGCCCCCATTCTGTCCTTGCTATTAATAAAAATGTTAATAAAAATAGTTCACACTCCTTGAATCCTTTGTGCCAGACACTGTTAATTAATTTATAAATATGGATAGGTTGCAGGGATTCAAAAGGTAACTCAGATATGCAGAGAAAATGCATTTTCTAAAAATTTGTTCTATGTTTGCATTCATTAGTCTTCCTGTTAAGACTTCCTCCCTCACTGGTATCTAGAAAACAAGCAAACAAAACACATTTAGTTCGATCAAAGTTTAGCCAGCCCGATACTTTTGACTGTACTGTGCCACTAGCCACATATTCCTAACTGAGCACTTGAATTTGGCTAGTCCAAATTGACATGAAGTGTAAGTGTAAAATACACATCAGATTTCAAAAAAAAAAATTATGAAAAAAAAGAATATAAAATATCTATAAAACTTCTATATATTTATTGCATGTTAAAATGATAATGCTTTGGAATTTTGGGTTAAATATATTGTTTAAATTAATTTCACTGCTTCTTTTTCCTTTTTTTAATGTGGCTACTAGAAACTTTAAAACTACGTATGTTACCAATCATATATTTCTATTGAACAGCATGGCTTTAAACAATTCCTTTGGCAATCTTTCTTGGATGAAAATCTCTGGGTCTTGATGAAATCCACCCCCTCTTCCACATTTTCCAAGATGGTAGTCAGGTATGTAAAGGTGTAAACTTGAAACATCTTCATGGTGGAAGACAATACTGGCTCCTCAGTTATCTGATTTTTGCTTCTTTGGATATCTCTTTTCTACCTGTTTGCTATTTGCCTTGCTGACATTTGAAACTGATGATAGAACCCTTTTGCTCAACTCTTGGTACTGTTTCTTTCTTCTTCTCTACTACTGACTCATTCAAGTTGGGTAATGGTGGCCACCTTGCCCATTTTTGATTAGATGCATCTGTGAGAGTCAGCAATTCAAACCTCCTTCAAGTAAGTTGTTTCAAATCTAGACTGGGGGATAAGAGGTTAGCATTTTGGTTTCTCACACTGAACTGTGTCTCCAACTTAGCTTTACAAGCAAAGTGATAGAAACTAAGTCTATTTTTCATTGCTCTTTTGTCTTATTTACTAAATTGGTTCAAAACTCAGGGAATACAGATGCAGTTTAATGGACACTACAAAGATTCTGAAGCCTTTGATTTATAAACCCTGATCTAGTCTCTATCTCTACTAAGTCACAATCCCAAGGGAGCTTCTGGCATACTCAAGTTCACTTTGGCACCTACTGGCTGCAAAACTTGACTCCCTGCAAAACTTGACTCCCTGCAAAACTTGACTCCCTGCAACATCTTCAATGACATTACTTACATTGAAGGTTTTAGGCAGAAGAGATGTAATCTGATGTATATTTTATATCACCTCTGTAAACTCCAGTTTCTCCATCTGTGAAATAGGCATAATAACATTAATGTCTTCATCAGGTGATCAAATAAGGTAATGAATGGGCAATCACTCCAACAGCAAGATATAAGTCTATCTTGTGACTATAGCTACTGCTAAAAAATCACTGATGATTCCCTGACATCAATGGCATAAAGTCTTTTATGGATGTGTTTTAAAGCTTCCATCTCTTGGCACCTCCATCTGACCAATCCAATAATTTATCTCATACTTTGCCGCAATATATTATCCTTGGTCTTCTTCCCACTGTGACAACTGTTCCCACATCTGGCGTTTACTTATTCTGTACAGTGGTTCATCTGGAATGTCTTCATTATTTTATCTTCTCCCATTATTATCCAAGTCATGTTCATATTTGTATTAGTCAAAACTCTTTCGCTTGCAATGGATAGGAACATCTTAAACTGGCTTGAGACACAAAATCAATTTGTGAATGATTTGAGTGAAAAGTCCAGGGTATATCTAGTTCCTCCAGGCATGGATGGATCTGACAGCTCATGAGACTGTAACAGAAACGTGTGTCTCTGTCGCTAAGTTTCTCCCATGAGTTGTCAAGATGATTATCCATAGTTCCAAACTTATTTTACCAGATTAATTCCTCCAGTAGAAAGATATTTTCTTTCCCAAATGTTCTGACAAAAGTTTCATGTTTTGATCTGCTTATCTAAACTTATTATACACCTTTAACAAAACTCTGTGATGTCCTATTAGACAAGCTCCAGGCCAGAACACACTACTGAACTGATTAACATATAATCCAAGAGGGTGGACTATATAAAGAAGAACACAGCATCAGGATTGGAGGAAGGCTTATTAAGAACCTATGATACGTAGACAACACAACCTTGCTTGCTGAAAATGAAGACGACTTGAAGCGCTTACTGATGAAAATCAAAGACCACAGTCCTCAGTATGGATTACGCCTGAATGCGAAGAAAACAAAAGTTTCAGCAACTGGGCCCGTAAATAACATTGTGATAAATGAAGAAGAAATTGAAGTTGTCAAGCATTTCATTTCACTTGAATCAACAATCAATGTCCATGGAAGCAGTTGTCAAGAAATCAAATGATGAACTGCATTGGGCAAATCCGCTGCAAAAGTCCTCTTCAAAGTTCTAAAAAGCAAGGGTATCACTTTGATGACTGACCGAAGAATGAATAAATCAGTCTTGGAAGAAGTACAACCCAAATGCACCTTTGAAGATAGGATGGTGAAATTTCAATTTACTTACTTGGCCATGTCTTAAGGAAAGACCAGTCACTAGAAGATGACATCATGTTTGGTAGAGAATCAGCAAAAATGAAGGAAACCCGCAGTAAGGCAGATTGACACAATAGCTGCAACAATGAACTCAAACATACCAACAATTATGAAGATGGTGCAGAACTGGGCAACATTTTGATGTGTTATACATAAGGTCTGAAAGTGAACACTGAGCAGGCAAAAATAAAACAAAGCACAAACCATATACAGATATTCACCATACCATAATGATACAGTTCATGTCCCATGTACTTCATGAGGTCCGACTCTAAGACTTCAGGCAATCATTATTATTATTATTATTTTACCTTTCTGACCTGTCTTCATACTTGGTCTCTGGAGCATACATTTTTTGGCTCTTCATAGTCCATTCTTTATAAGAACCATAATCTTTTTATTGCTTGATTAGATCTTAGTGGTTGATATAGTCCTAGAGATGTAAAAGCCCAGAAGTACCAAAAAAAAAAAAAAAAAAGATTATTTGGAACTATTTGTTAAGTACTATTTGATTATTTCTAGGACTAGAGGAACAAAAGCATCTTTTAAAAAAATATTTGACATTCTCCCCAGAAATTTTCCATTATTTCTCTCATCCTAAAAATTCTAAATTTGTCAATCATGACAATTTTACGAGCAAACTAAGTAATGCATGATGTAATTTTAAATTTCTAACCCAACAGTGTGTCTTCTGATCTGTAAGGGATTCATCTATTTCCTCTCCCAGAATATACCTATATATAAAATTTTTAACAGCTTTATTGAGATATAATTCACAAACCATAAAATTCACGCATTTAAATTGTATAATTCCTTTTATTTTACCCTCGGCTTTAATCTTTCCCAAACTTCTGCTTCAACAGGTGGGAAAAGAATAAAAATAAAAACCTTTTGGGTTGGACATACTGGGTATTAATACCTGCTCCAACACTGAATAATTTTCAGTGTTCCACCAGCATATTTACCTTCTAGGCCTTGGTGTTCTCATCTGTGAAGCAGAGATAATAAGACCTCTTCCATAGAGTGATTATAACAATTAAATAAGGTAGTGCATACAAAGTATTAAGCACAATTCCTGGCATATACATATTTATTTATTTACTCATATCTTTTATTCACCAAATATTTCCTAGGGGGTATTATTCTAGGCACTGGGGATAGATAGATGAATAGCACAAAGACCCTTGCCCTCATGAAGCTCATTCCCTAGTGAAAAACTGACCAGCAAATGTTAGTTCACAACTCCTACAGCACTTTTTCCCAGCATCGCATGGTTAATTAGCAGGAGTCAAATCAGCTTTAGGACCCAGATGTCTTAAATCGAAGCCAAGTGCTTGAGTAACTGTATTTCCCTATGTTACATTGACAAATACAACTGGTTTCACATGTCTCCTAATTAAGTTTCTTAAGAGGAGGCATAATATTTGGGGGTGGGGGTGGGGAATCGGAGTTATAAAGGAAAGCTAACCCAATGGAAAATGCTGTACTAGGATTTTGAACATATACACTCTAATCCTATCTCCTTTGCTCCCAGGAGAGCCTTTTTTGATTAGATCTCCATTTTTCTCAACTTTAAGCTAGGTATTTAGTCTAGGTATATGCAGATCTAATGTTCATGTTTCTAATTACAAAAATTCTTTTTCAATACTCATAAATTAATTCATATATTCCTTTATTTAATAGCTATTGAAATGTCTTCTCTATGCAGGGCATCTTGGTAAGCATTAGAAACACTAAAGAGAATAAAATACATGACTCATCTTCATCCTTTTTGGAGTTCATATTTTCATTAAGGAGATGGACAGGTATGCAATGAATGATAGTACATTGTGAAGAGTGCTTTAGTATAGGTATGAAGAAAGAACTATTGTACAAAATTAGAGACTGGACTTAGTTTCATTTGGAGAGGTGGTGGGATGATCCTTGAAAGAAGAGATAACATTTAATTGTGGCCATTGATGAGCATCGATGAGTAGAAATTTCATAGGTAAGAACTGGGAAAAGAGAGTCCAGACAAAGACAGCCATGAAGGTCCATGTCATCTTAGGGTAATAGGTAGTAGTTGATTCAGCCAGGTAATATTGCACTTCGAGAGGAATGATGGGGTCAACTTTGAGTCATAACTCTAGAATATCAGATTTAGGAATCCGCACTTTATCTAGTAGGAAATGGCTAAGTGTTGAAGGAGTTTTAAATAGAGAAGTAGCATGAAATATTCCATTTTGAAGAAATAGCATTCTGGTGATAGTGTTGTGGATGAATTGGTGGCCAGTTAAATGAAAGTCCAATGAGGAAGCAGTGATGGTTTAAGTAGGGCAGTGAGGATTGAAATTAACCAGCCTTGGTAACTGTATAAGGAGCCCTGGTGGTGCAGTGGTTTGTAGTTGTATTAGTATCCTAGGGCTGAAGTGATTGTATTAGTTTCCTAGTACCACAAACTAGATGGCTTAAAAAACAGAAAGGTATTGCCTCACAGTTCTGGAAGCTAAAAGTCTAATATCAAGGTGCTGGCAAGGTTGGTTTCTTCTGGAAGCACCAAGGGAGAATGTGTTCCATTTGCTCTTAGCTATTGACAGTTGCTGACAGTCCTTGGCATTCCTTGGTTTGTAGATGTATCACTCCAATCTCTGCCTCATTATCACGTGACATTCTCTCCCTGTTTGCCTCTAAAATTACCTCTTCTTATAAGGACACAAATCATTGGATTAGGGCCTTTCCTAGTTCAGTAAGACCTCATCTTAACGTGACTACATCTGCAAATATCTTATTCCCAATTAAGGCCAAATTCATAGGTACCAGGGCTTAGGATTCAAACACAGCATTTTGGCAAATATAAGTAAACCCATAACAGTAACTGACTGAGTATAGGGACAATAGATGGGGAGAATCTAGAGATGAATATGTTATCTCTAGCTCAGGCAGCTAATTACATAGGAGAGAGATGAAATTCTGGAAGAAAGATGAAGGGTTATGCTTTTAAATTGTTGAATTTGAGATGCCTTAGTGTGCCATCTGGAAACCCTGGTGGAGTAGTGGTTAAGAGTTTGGCTGCTAACGAAAAGGTCAGCTGTTTGAATCCACCAGCCGATCCTTGGAAACCCTATGGAGCAGTTCTACTCTGTCCTACAGTGTTGCTATGAGTCAGAATCGACTCAATGGCAAGGGGTTTGGTTTTTGTTTTTTTGTTTTTTTTGGTTTTAGTGTGTCATCTAGTTGGATGAATCTGACAAATATTTTGACACAGGTGTCTGGAACTAGGAAGATGGGCCTTTGATGAAGACACAGGTTTGACAATCACTAGTACACAAAAGACAGTTGAAATCATGAAATATGTTGAGAATATAGCTTGATAAGTTACAAAGTCCTAGGATGGAATCAATTGAAGAAGAATCTTGAGAAGTTTATACTATAAATTTTATCCTTACTGTTGCTCCCAAATAAGCTTTCATACTTCTCTGAAGAGGGAAAATGGCATCTGTAAAGAGCAAAATATCCATCCATGGAGACGAATTATGATTATAGGTAAGTAATTGGAGTTTAGTCAGCATGAATTATAGTCGCTGCCTTCCAACTACGTGTTTGGATACTCTGAAACCTCTGATATTATATATTTGCCTTGTTAAAAGTGCATAATTTGCAACCCTTTTAGCTTGGAATGCAATGAGGTGTCATCATGTTGCTAGAGAAAGTAAGACAACCTGTCCCCAAAATATAGTCCTGACCCTTTGATTTATCTCAGGAATGACTGGTATAGTATCCTACACATAGCAGTTGCTCAGCCAAGTTTTTGCAAATGCCATATAAATTGTCATATGAATTGGGCAGAGGCCTGGTTACTGGGTTCTATCCTGGCTTTAGGCTTCATCTTTGTGTAATCTCAGACAAGTACAGGAAGATGCCTCAGTGAGCCTCAGTTTGCTCGACTGTTAAGATTGTGGGGGGCTTCTGAGTGGGAACTGACTCAATGGCAGCAGGTTGTTTTTCTGCTTGTGAGTCCTTTCCTATTCTCCAATGCAGGAGTTAAATGTCAGTCAATGGAATGGACAGCCTACTGATTTCCTATTTGTTAGGCCGACTCACTCTTTTTTTTTTTTTTTTACTTTTATAGGGAGTAGGGGAAAGGGAATTTAGTCGCCTACCTCCCACTTCAAATACCTTAATTTTGAAGTGAATAAGGTGGTAGTCAGGATTCCTGAACTGAGGACTTCTTCTTTATGAGAAAGAAGAAGCAATTGTAAAGACCACAGAAACAACTCTAGTTTTTGCTATTTATCTATCTATTTTTTACTCCTAGCTGGGTTCCTTGAATCTCCACTTCCCACCTTGCTCATCACCTTCTTTCCCTCAGGGAGAAATATGTTCACACCTTATCATCTTCTTCATTACTGACTTCTGGCAATAGGGACATATCTATCAATGTCATCTAGTTCTTTCTTTAGTAAGGTTGGGGGACCTATGTATACAACCTGCCCAGGTTTCATTGGGCAGAAAGAGAAATTGTGGACATTTCTCACCCAAATCATGTAGTGTAGAACCGGAGTCCCAATACTGACATTATACTCAAGAAAATTTGCTAAGTGTCATCCTGGAGAGGCAAATACAAATGAATTGCCACAGCTTGGGGTCTGGGGTAAGTATTGAACTCTACGGACAAGAATCAAGGGGAGAAGATATGCAGGCAGGAATAACAAAGAACAGCAGTATGGAAAAGCTTAGTAAGGCAAAGTATGGACAAATACTCCAAGACATGGGGTCAACTGCTAAGGCTAGGACATTCTGAATTCTTAGTGGAATGTTTTGGTGGACAAGTTGGCTTCATTTAAAAGGTCTGGGGTATGACAAATGATTTAACAGTCTTTATTCTTTATGCTCCACTACCCAACTGTCAATTTGTCATGCTGTGGTGGCTTGCATGTTGCTGTGATAATGGAAGATATGCTACCAGTATTTCAAATATCAGCAGTGTCACCCATGGTGGACAGGTTTCAGTGGAGCTTCTAGATTAAGGAAGTCTAGGAAGAAAAACCTGGTGATCTACTTTCAAAATTTAGCTAATGAAAACCCTATGAATCTACAGAATATTGTCCAATATAGTGATAGAAGATGTGAACCTAGGTTGGTAAGGCACTCAAAAGACACAGTGACCACAACAATGGACTCAAGCATACCAACGATCATGAAGATGGCACAAGACTGGGCAATGTTTCATTGTAAGTGGGTTGCCATGAGTCAGAACCAACCCATCTGCAACTAACAACAATTCTTTATGCCATGTTGTTGTTATTGTTAGGTGCCATCGAATAGGTTCCAACTCATAGCGACAACATGAACAACAGAACGAAACATTGCCTGGTCCTGCGCTGTCCTCACAATCATTATTATGCTTAAATCCATTGTTGCAGGCACTGTGTCAATCCATCTCGTTGAAGGTCTTCCTCTTTTTCACTGACCCTCTGCTTTCCCAAGCATGATGTCCTTTTCCAGGCACTGATCTCTCCTGACAACATGTCCAAAGTATGTAAGATGTAGTCTCACCATCGTTGCTTCTAAGGAGCATTCTGGTTGTACTTCTTCCAATACAGACCTGTTCATTCTTTTGGCAGTCCATGGTATATTCAATATTCTTCACCAATACCACAATTCAAAGGTGTCAATCCGTCTTCAGTCTTCCTTATTAATTGTCCAGTTTTCATATCCATATGCCATAAAAACCAAAAATACTCTGTCATGGATTGAATTGTGCCCCCCCTCCAATATCTGTCAATGTGGCTGGGCTATGATTCCCAGTGTTGTGTGGTTGTCCACCATTTTGTCATCTTTTCCTATGTGTGGTAAATCCTGTCTCTATGATGTTGATGAGATGGGATTAGCAGCAGTTATATTAATTAGGCAATACTCAATCTACAAGATTGGGTTGTGTCTTGAGCCAATATCTTCTGAGGTATAAAAGAGAGAAGCAAGCAGAGAGACAGGGGGACCTCATATCACCAAGAAAACAGCACTGGGAGCAGGGTGTGTCCTTTAGACCCGAGGTTCCTGCACGGAGAAGCTCTTAGACCAAGGAAAGACTGATGACAAGGACCTTCCTTCAGAGCCAACGAAGAGAGAAAGTCTTCCCCTGGAGCTGGCACCCTGAATTCGGACTTTTAGCCTCCTATACTGTGAGAGAATAAATTTCTCTTTGTTAAAACCGTCCACTAGTGGTATTTCTGTTATAGCAGCACTAAATAACCAAGAGATACTCAAATTGGTTAAACTAAAAATTTGGGGGATCAAATAACTGAAAACTGCAGAGATATTGCTTGATTTAAATATTCAAATGATACCCTCAGTGTTTATTGTATCATGCCTGCTCTCTTTTATACTGGCTTCATCATCAACCTGGCACTCTTAATGGTGGCAAGATGACTCTATGCCTTGTATCCTTTCACCACCAGGACAAAAAGAAAGGAGGAAACTTCTTTCTTGCAGAAGCCACAAGTTGTCAGAGGCTCTAAGCTGGTTATTAATCTATCTCTGAACAAATCACTGTGGCCAGAGGCATGGGATATGATGATTGGACCAAGCCAATGGGGTCTCAATTCTGGAATTAGGTTTAATTCAACTTAATTAAACATATTGGCCACAGTTGGGTGGGGAGGAATTCTCAAAAGAAAAAGCAGAGCGGAAAGGACATGGGGCAGATGGCCAAGAAAAAATCCACTCTGATCTGGTGATCTGATTCTTTCTTATTTTGCAGAAGCTCTGATCATAGGCACAAGTCAGTTGTCTTTCCTTTTTTTCCTAGTTGGAGTTGAAGGCAAACATGTATAGCTGCAGGAGAGTCAAGTCAAAATTCATAGGTAAAATTCAAATTTAAAACACCAGATACATAATATACCAACATTACCTGAGTTTGCTGGTAACTTGTAATGCTAGAGGCAGAGATTATTCTGATTTCTTTTTGGCTACCTGAAGCTCTGTGTCCATTTCTGGCCTGTATCCAAGATCATATCCCATTGTTGCAGATTTATTTTGGCTTCCAGGAAAGAATTATTGTCCTGAACCCTTCATTTTCTAACCAACTCCGGTAGTAATGATGTTTGGCATAATTTTGCTTCTCAGATGTGTTTCAAAACATCAGCCTTCCATCAACACTGTTGTCATGGATTGAATTGTGTCCCCCAAAAATATCTGTCAACTTGGCTGGATCATGATTCCCAATATTGTATGATTGTGTACCATTTTGTAATCTGATGTGATTTCCTTATGTGTTGTAAACTCTATCACTATGACATAATAAGATGGATTAGCAGCAATTATACTGATGAGGTCTACAAGATTAGATAGTGTCTTAAGCCAATCTCTCTTGAGATATAAAGGACAGAAGCAAGCAGAGACACATGGGAACCTCATACCATCAAGAAAGCAGAGCCAGGAGCAGAGCATGTCCTTTGGACCTGAGGTTCCTGCACACAGAAGCTCCCAGACTGAGGGAAGATTGATGACAGGGACCTTCCTCCAGAGCTGACAGAAGAAGTGTTCTCCTGGAGCTGATGTCCTGAATTCAGACTTGTAGCCACCTAGACTGTGAGAGAATAAACTTCTCTTTGTTAAAGCCATCCACTTGTATTTCTGTTATAGCAGCACAAGATGACTAAGACAACTGTCTATGGCAGTTTTTGCCCTCTAACTTTTTATGAAGGTTTTCCTCTCTGGAGTTGATATTCAAAGTAGCAGATGTGCAAATACAACCTCAGGCTGATTCCGTAGACCTCATTATAACCTAACTTCCTGTTTTGATGACTCTCACAACGCTATCATGATGGAAATGATGACAGCATTTGCAGCTTGGAGAGTATCCCCATAAATCTGCTGTCCTGCTTTTGGTATACAGGTTTTAATTTAGATTTATTACAATATTTCTGAGCTACTGTGAAATTAAGTATAGAGTGAAATGTCTCCCATCAGAGAATTAAAGTCAGGATTATCAATGATGTAACATACTAAGAGAAAAAAAAATATATCTCAACTATAATGATAAAAATTACCTTGTTTAAAATGATAGGAACTGAGTTCTAGTTCATGGGTTGTCCCCGAGCAGCTGGGTGACTTTGGGCAATTTCCTTGTAGGGTCTCATTTTCTTCACTTTTAAAGTGAAAGGTAGACTTGGAGAAACCCAGTGCTAATAATCTATTCTGTTTCTGCTTCTGTTGCCAACAAACTAAAGGGAAAAGGAGATAGAAAGGAATGATATAAACAAACCAGTCCTAAATCTACTCAGACACTCACCACAGATAAAACATACAAAAAAGTGGAAACACAAAGGATAAACAAAAAACCAAAAAAATATACTTTATTGTATTCCAGTTGCTCAATTTCACTTGGGAACCTCTAAGTACATTTTCTTAGGCCTCACTAGCCAAATGTTATGGGGGTTTAATTCTGCTTCAGAGAGTCTCAAAGTTTTTATTCTGCATCAACAGGACTGTGTGGTACAACACACTAACCTTGTTTCAATCTGGAAGGGTCACACTTCACAGGATATGTCAAAATCTCAGAAAGTTGGGACTGTGCTGGACAGAGAGATGTGCCACCCAGGACATGCTATATTATTTATGGGTTGTTGTTGTTAGATGCCATTGAGTCAGTTCTGACTCATAGCGACCCTATGTACAATAGAATGAAAAACTGTCTGGTCCCGCGCCATCCTCACAGTCCTTGCTATGTTTGAGCCCAGGTTGTGTCATCTGCATATTGCAGACTATTAATGAATCTTCCTCCAATCCTAATGCCACATTCTACTTCATATAGTCCAGCTTCTCGAATTATTCGTTCAGCACACGAATTGAGTAAGTATGGTGAAAGGTTGCAAGCCTGATACACCCCTTTCCTGATTTTAAACCATGCAGTAACCTCTTGTTCTGTTTGAACGACTGACTTTTGGTCTATATATAGGTTCCGCATGAGCACAATTAAGTGTTATGGAATTCCTATTCTTTGCAATGTTATCCATAATTTTTTATGATCCACACAGTTGGATGCCTTGGCATAGTCAATAAAACACAGGTAAACATCTTTTGCATTGGACGAATCTGCTGCAGAAGACCTCTTTAAAGTGTTAAAAAGTAAAGATGTCATGATGAGGATTAAGGTGCGCCTGACACAAAAACAAGGTATTTTCAATTCTTCATATGCACTCAAAAGCTGGACAATAAATAAGGCAGACCAAGAAGAACTGATGCATTTAAAAGATGTTGCTGAAAGAATATTGAATATACCACGGACTGCCAGAAAAATGGACGAATTTATTTTTGATGAAGAACAGCCAGAATGCTCCTTGGAAGGCGAGGATGGTGCGACTTCATCTCACGCACTTTGGAAGTGTTATCAGGAAGGGCGAGTCCCTGGAGAAGGACATCATGCTTGGTGAAGTAGAGGGTGGGCAAAAAAGAGGAAGACCCTCAACGAGATGAATTGACACAATGACTGCACAAATGGGCTCAAGCATAGCAATAATTCTGAGGATGGCACAGGACCAGGCAGTCTTTTGTTCTCTTGTCGACAGCGTGGCTATGAATCGTAACCAACTGATGTCACTTAACAAGAACAAATATCTTTCTGGTATTCTCTGCTTTCAGCCAAGATCCATCTAACAACAGTAATGATATCCCTTTCTCCATGTCCTTTTCTGAGTCTGGCTTGAATTTCTGGCAGTTCCATGTCAATGTACTGTTGCAATTATTTTTCAGCATAATTTTACTTGTATGTGATATTAATGATATTGTGCAATAATTTCCACATTCCATTGGATCACCTCTCTTTGGAACAGGCACAAATATGGATCTAATCTAGACAGATGGCCAGGTAGCTCTCTTTCAAATTTCTTGGCATAGAAAAGTGTGTGCTTCCAGCATTGCACTCCTTTGTTGAAAAATCTCAATTGCCATTTCATCAATTCCTGGAGCCTTGTTTATTGCCAGTGGTTTCAGTGCAGCTTGAACTTCTTCCTTCGTTACCATCGGTTCTTGATCAGATGCTACCTCCCGAAAGCATCGATCATCTTCCAATTCTTTTTGGTACAGTGACTGTATATTCCTTCCATTTTCTTTTGATGCTTCCTGCTTTGTTCAATATTTTGCCTCTAGAATCATTCAGTGTTGCAACTCGAGGCTTGAATTTTTTCTCTGGATCCTTCAGATTGAGAAATTACAAGTTTATTCTTCCATTTGGTTTTCTAATTCCAGGTCTTTGCATATTTCATGATGATACTTTACTCTGTCTTCTCTAGCTACTCTTTGAAATCTTCTGTTCAGCTCTTATTACTTCATTGTTTCTTTCATTGGCTTTAGTTACTCAATGTTCAAGAGCAAGTTTCAGAGTTTCTTCTGACATCCATCTTGGTCTTTTCTTTTTTCTGTCTTTTTAATGACCTTTTCCTTTCTTCATGTATGACGTTCTTGATGTCATTCCTGAACTCTTCTGGTCTTCAGTCATTAGTGTTCAATGTTTCAAATCGTTCTTGAGATGGTCTCTAAATTCAGGTGGAATATACTCAAGGCTGTACTTTGGCTCTCGTGGACTTGTTCTAATTGTCTTCATCTCCAGCTTGAACTTGCATATGCCCAAGTGATTGTGGGTTCCACAGTCAGCCCCTGGCCTTGTTCTGACTATTAATATTGAACTTCTCCATTATCTCTTCCACAGATTTAATTGATTTTATTCTTGTGTATTCCATCCAGCAAGGTCCATGTGTATGGTTGCCATTTATGTTGCTGAAAGAAGGTATTTGCAATGAAGAAGTCATTGGTCTTGCAAAATTCTATCGTGTGATCTCTGGCATCATTTCTGTCTCTAAGCCTAATTTTCTAGCTACCGATCCTTCTTCTGTGTTTCCACATTTCACATTCCAATCATCAGTAACTATCAATGCATCTTGATTGCATGTTTGATCAATTATACACTGCAGAAGTTGGTAAAAATCTTCAATTTATTTTTGTCATTAGTGGTTGGTGTGATATTTGAATAATAGTCGTATTAACTCATCTTTCTTGTAGACCTATGGATATGATCTTACTACTGACAGTGTAATACTTCAGGACACATTTTGAAATATTCTTTTTGATGATGAATATGATGCCATTTTTCTTCAATTTGTCATTCCCAGCATTGTAGACCATATGATTGTCTGATTCAAAATGACCAATACCAGTCCATTTCAGCTCATTAATGCCTAGGATATTCATCTTCATATTTTGTATTTCATGTTTGATGATTTCTAACTTTCCTAGATTCATACTTAGTACATTCTACTTTCTGATTATTAATGGATGTTTGCAGCTGTTTCTTCTCATATTGAGTCATGCCACATCAGCAAATGAAAGTCCCGAAAGCTTGACTCCATCCAAGTCATTAAGGTTGACTCTATTTGAGGAGGATTTGTATTTTTTTTCCTCTCTCTTTTTTTTTAATTGTTGTAGTTAAATGAAGTTTCCATTTCAAGTTAGTCTCCCATACAAAATTTTATACATATATTGCTATGTGACCCTAATTGCTCACCCCATTCTGCAACAGTACACTCCTCCTTTCTGCCACTGATTCCCCGTGACCATTCAACCAGCTCTTAACCCTCTCTGCCTTCCCATCTCACCTCTGGACAGAAGCTGCCCCTTTCGTCTCTTGTATCTACTTGACTAAGAGGCACACTCTTCACGAGTATCACTTTATGTCCCACAGTCCTGTCCAATCCCTGTCTGAAGAGTTGGCCTAGGAAATTGTTTTAGCTCTAGGCTGATAGACAGTCCAGAGGCCATGCTTTCTGGGGCGTCTCCAATCTCAGTCAGACCATTAAGTCTGGTCTTCTTACTAGAATTTGGGTTCTGCTTCCCATCATTCTACTGCTCCATCAGGGACCTCTGTTGAGATCTCTGTCAGGATGTTCATTGGTGGTAGCTGGGCATCATCTAGTTCTTATGGTCTCAGGTTGATGAAGTCTCTGGTTTATGTGGCCCATTCTGTCTCTTGGGCTAATACTTTCCTTGTGTCTTTGGTGTTCTTTGTTCTCCTTTACTCCAAGTGGTTGGGATCAGTTGATGCATCTCAGACGGCCGCTTGCAAACTTATAAGACCCCAGACACCACTCACCAAAGTAGGATGCAGAATGTTTTCTTAATAAGCTTTCTTATGCAAAATTGACCCAGATGTCCTCTGAAAGCATGGTCCCCAGACACCCCATTCCTGCTACTCTGTCTCTCAAAGTATTTGATTGTATTCAGGAAACTTGTTAGCTTTGGTTTAGTCCAGTTGAGCTGACTTCCCCTATAGTGTGTGCTGTCCTTCCCTTAACCTAAGATGATTCTTATCTACTATCTACTTAGTGAATAAACCTCACCCTTCCTCCCCACCCCCATAACAATCAAAGAATGTTTTCTTCTGTGTTTAAACCTTTTCTTGAGTTCTTATAATAGTGGTTTTATACAGTATTTGTCCTTCTGTGACTGACTAAATTCACTCAGCGTAATAAGTTCCAGCTTCCACCATGTTATATGATGTTTCACAGCTTCATCGTTGTTCTTTATCGTTGTGTAATATTCCATTGTGTGGATATACCATAGTTTGTTTATTCATTCGTCCATTGATGGGCACCTAGGTTGCTTCCATCTTTTTGCTATTGTGAACAGTGCTGCAATGAACATGGGTGGGCATATATCTATTTATGTGATGACTCTTGTTTCTCTAGGATATATTTCAAGGAGGAGGATAGCTGGATCGTATGGTACTTCTATTTCTAGCTTTTTAAGGAAGTGCCAAATCGATTTCCAAAGTGGTTGTACCATTTTACATCCCCACCAACACTGTATAAGTGTTCCAGTCTCTCCACAACCTCTCCAGCATTTGTTATTTTGTTTCTTGGACTAATGCTAGCCTTGTTGGGGTGAGATAATATCTCATTGTAGTTTTGATCTGCATTTCTCTAATGGCTAATGATCGTGAGCATTTCTTCATGAGTCTGTTAGCCGCCTG
>NW_004444154.1:720029-759563 GCF_000243295.1 Trichechus manatus latirostris
GTCTGTAATTTTCTTTTTTTGTGTGTGTGTCTTTACCTGGTTTTGGTGTCAGGGTTATGCTGGCTTCATAGAATGAGTTTGGGATATTCCATCCTTCTCTATGCTCTGAAATACCTTTAGTAGAAGTGGTGTTATCTCTTCTCTGAAAGTTTGGTAGAATTCTCCAGTGAAGCCATCTGGGCCAGGGCTTTTTTTTGTTGACAGTTTTTTAATAACCTTTTCAATCTCTTCTTTTGTTATCAGTTTATTTAGTTGTTCTACCTCTGTTTGTGTTAATTTAGGTAGGTAGTGAGTGTCTAGAAATTTTTCCATTTCCTCAAGGTTTTCAAATTTGTTAAAGTACAATTTTTCATAGTAATCTGTTATGATTCTTTTAATTTCAGTTGGGTCTGTTGTGATATCACCCATCTCATTTCTTATACAGGTTATCTGCTTCCTCTCCTGTTTTTCTTTTGTCCGTTTGGCCAGTGATTTATCAATTTTGTTGATCTATTCAGAGAACCATCTTTTGGACTTGTTATCTCTTTCAATTGTTTTTCTATTCTCTATTTCATTTAATTCTTCTCTAACTCTTATTATTTCCTTCCTTCTGGCCACCGAGGACTTCTTTTGCTGCTCTCTTTCTACTTGTTCCAGTTGTAGGGTTAACATTTTGTTTATGGTCCTTTCTTATTTTTGGATGTGTGCATTTATTGCTGTACACTGACCTCTGAGCACTGCTTTTGCTGTGTCCCAAAGGTTCTGGTAGGATGTGCTTTCATTCTCATTTGATTCTGTGAATTTCTTTATTCCATCCTTAATTTCTTCTATCACCCAGTAGTTTTTGAGCAAGGTGTTGTTCAGTTTCCATGTGTTTGATTTTTTTTCCTTGCTTTTTGTATTGATTTCTACTTTTATGGCTTTATGGTCAGAAAAGATGCTTTGTAATATTTCGATGCTTTGGATTTTGTTAAGGCTTGCTTTATGACCTAATATGTTGTCTGTTCTGGAGAATGTTCCATGTGCATTGGAAAAAAAGTATACTTGGCTGCTGTTGGGCAGAGTGTTTGGTGTATGTCTATGAGACCAGGTTGGTTGATTGTAGCATTTAGCTGTTCTGTATCTTTGTTGAGCTTCTTTCTGGATGTTCTGTCCTTCTCTGAAAGTGGCGTGTTGAAGTCTCCTACTACTACTGTGGAGCTATCTATCTCTCTTTTCAGTGCTGTTAGAGTTTGTTTTATGTATTTTGGAGCCCTGTCGTTGGCTGCGTAAATATTTATTATAGTTACGTCCTCCTGGTGTATTCACCCTTCAGTCGTTATATAGTGCCCTTCCTTATCCTTTGTGGTGGATTTTACTTTAAAGTCTATTTTGTCAGAGATTAATATTGCCACTCCTGCTCTATTTTGAGTGTTGTTTGCTTGATATATTTTTTTCTACCCTTTGAGTTTTGGTTTTTTTGTGTCTTGAAGTCTAAGGTGCATCTTTTGTAGGCAGCATGTAGATGGATCATGCTTTTTAAGAGGATTTGTATTATGAGTGCCTTCTAACATGAGCAGCTCATCTTCCAGCAATATATCACACAATGTTCAGCTCCTATTCATAAGGTTTTCACTGCCCCTTTTATTTTTTTAAATAGATCACCAGATCCTTCTTCCTAGTCAGTCTTAGTCTAGAAGCTCTGCTGAAACTTATCCACCATGGGTAACCCTGCTGATATTTGAAATACCGGTGTGAAGGTTAAGATTGTATATCAATTTGGTGAAGTCATGATTCTCAGTGTTTTGGCAGTTGTATAATGTTGTGATCACTTCTCTGTTGTAATTAGATATGTGATCACCACCATGATGTTATCTTCTGAGTGGCACCGGTGGAGGTGGGGCCTGTGGTTGCTCATCACCACCTCAGATTCATCCCTCTGCCCTTCCCACCAGTTATTTCCATCTGCTCTCCTTGCCAAAGTTTTTGGCTTGTTCCAGACCCAGCAACTGCCTCTTGTCGTCTCACTTCCAGTTCTTAAGACTTCAGCTAACAGCTTACCTGTAGATCTTAGAATTCCTTGATCTTCACAGCGTGTGAGCAAGAGTCCTGTTTCCCACCCACTGATCTTGGGTTCCCAGCTCCTGCAGCTATGTGAATCAGGAGAAACGTTGTGGTCTTGTCCGCTGATCTTGGAATTTATTGTACTTCACAGCCTATGAGTGGGAGCCCTGGTATCCTACCTGCCGACCTTGGGTTCGCCAGCTTCTGTGGTTCCGTGAATTGGGAGAGGCCTCTACCCTGATCCACAGACTTGGGATGTTCTAACCTCTACAATCGTGTGAGCTGTTTCCTTGATATAAATTTCTCTCTATATATATGTATATGCTTTATTGGTTTTGCTTCTCTAGAGAACCCAGCCTATGACAACCGGTAACATAGCTTCCAGCATCACACAAGACACCATAGTGCAACAAACTGACAATTTAATTTATGGAACCTAGTGTGAAAATTAAAATGTGAGCAACATTTAAAAACTATTAATAATTTTAAGACAACAACAGCAGAGCCCTAAACCACACTCAAAGCTCTTCTTAGTTTGGGCATTGTGTGAGACTGTACAGATCACACATCCATGAAGCTGATCCCCATGCCATACAGATTTCCCTTTAAGGAAGGACTTCTTCCTCGCTATGCATAGTGCTGTCATTTTACGGCCTTCAGCTTTCAGTCTTGACAAATATTACCTCATCTGTACAGAGCCCCTGTACAGGGTGGTCTATATCCCACTTATTGGTTGGAGTAAAAAGGACTGGCTATTTTAGCTTCATGTGAGACAACTTTGATGGGCCATTTCAGTTCCAAATGTTCTTGTGGGGTTTTCTCATGTTCTCAGTTCTGTATTGTAGTTCACCTGTTCACACCACCTTGCTCTGAGTTCCTGACCCTCTCCAGAGATGTCAGTTACAAATAAATACCCTGCACACTAAAATCTCACCACCAATCTGTCATTTTGTACTACTGTGGTGGCTTGTGTGTTGCTGTTATGCTGGAAGCCATGCCACTGGTATTTCAAATGCCAGCAGGGTCACCCATGTCAGACAGGTTTCAGAAGAGCTTCTAGACTAAGATAGACTAGGAAGAAGATGTGGTGGTCTACTTATGAAAAAAAATTAGCCAATGAAAACCTTATGAATAGCAGTTGAACACTGTATGATGTCGTGTGGGAAGATGAGCCCCTCAGGTTGGAAAGCACTCAAAATATGACTGGAGAAGAGTTGCTTCCTCAAAGTACAGTTGATCTTGATGTGAATAGAGTCAAGCTTTTGGGACCTTCATTTGCTGATGTGGCATGACTCAAAATGACAAGAAACATCTGTGGAATATATGAAGTATGAATGTAGAAAAATTAGAAGTCTTCAAAAATGAAATAGAACAAATAAGATGGATATCCTACACATTAGTGTGCTGAAATGACTGGTATAGGCCATTTTGAATCAAACAATCACGTGGTCTACTATGCTGGGAAAGACAAACTGAAGAGTAATGACATCACATTCATTATCAAAAAGAATATATAAAGATTTTTCCTGAAGTACAATGCTGTAAGTAATAGAATAATACCCATACACTTATAAAGAAGACCTGTTAATACGGCTATTATTCAAATTCACTTACCAAGCTCTAATGCCAAAGATGAATAAGTTGAAGATTTTTACCAACTTCTGCAGTCTGAAATTGATTAAATATGCTGTCAAGATGCATTGATAATTACTGGTTATTGGAATGTGAAATTGGAAACAAAGAAGGATTAGTAGTTGGAAAATATTGCTTTGGTGATAAAAATGGCGCCAGTGATTTCATGATAGAATTTTGCAAGACAAATTACTTACTCATTGCAAATACCTTTTTTCAACAACAAAAGTGGTGACTATACACGTGGACCTCACTGGATGGAAAACACAGGAACACATCCGTGGAAAGAGAAGATGGACAAACTCAATATCATCAGTCAGAACAAGGCCAAGAAGTAACTACAGAACAAACTATCAGTTACTGACATTCAAGTTCATGTTGAAGCTGAATAAAATTAAAACAATTCCACAGGAACCAAAACACTACCTTGAGTATATCCCACCTGAATTTAGATTCCATCTCAAAAATAGATTTTATACATTGAACACTAATGACCAAAGACCAGACGTGTAACGGATGATATCAAGGACATCATACATGAAGAAAGAAAAGTTCATTAAAAAGACAAGAAAGGAAGAAAACGCCAAAATGGATGACAGAAGAGACTCTGAAACTTGTTCTTGAAAGTAGAGTAGCTAAAGCGAAAGCAAGAAATGATGAAGTAAAAGAGTTGATCAGAAGATTTCAAAAGGCAGGTTGAGAAGACAAAGTAAAGTATTATAACGAAATGTGCAAAGATTTGGAGTTAGAAAATAAAAAGGGAATAACAAGCTTAGCATTTCTTAAGCTGAAGAATTGAAGAAAAATTTAAGCCTCGAGTTCTAATATTGAAGGATTCTATGGGCAAAAAATTGAATGACTCAGGAAACATCAAAAGAAGATGGAAGAAATACAGAGTCATTGTAACAAAAAGAATTGGTTGACATTCAGCCATTTCAGGAGGTAGCATATGATCAAGAACTAAAAGTACTGAAGGAATACGTCCAAACTGTGCTGAAGGCATTGGCAAAAAACAAGGCTCCAGGAATTGACAGATTAGAGATTGAAATGTTTCAACAAAGGGATTAAGTGCTGGTGATGCTCACTCATCTATGTCAAGAAATTTGGAAGACAACTACCTAGCCAACTGACTGGAACAGATCCATATTTGTGCCCATTCAAAAGAAAGGTGATCCAACAGAATGGGGACATTATTGAACAATATCATTAATATCAAATAAAGTTTTGTTTAAGATAATTCAAAAATGGTAGCAGTCAGCCTGAGACCAAAAGAACTAGATGGTGCCCAGCTACCACCAATGACCACCCTGACAGGGAACACAACAGAGAGACCCTGATTGAGCATGGGAAACGTGGGGTGCAGAACTCAAGTTCTAGTAAAAAGACCAGACTTAATGGTCTGACTGAGACTAGCAGAACCCCAGAGAGCATGGCCCCTGGACTCTCTGTTGGCCCAGAATTAAAACCATTCATGAGGCCAACTCTTCAGACAAAGATTAGACTGGACTATGGGACTTAAAATGATACTAGTGAAGACTGTGGCTTCTTAGCTCAAGTAGATACACGAGACTAAATGGGCAGCTCCTGTCCAGAGGTGAGATGAGAAGGCAGGGAGGGTTAGGAGCTGGTTGAATGAACATGGGAAATCAGGAGTAGAAAGGAGGAGAGTGCTGTCACAGTGTAGGGAGAGCAACTAGGGTCACATAACAATGCATGTATAAATTTTTATGTATAACAATGTATGACTAACTTGAATTGCAAACTTTCACTTAAAGTACAACAATTAAAAAAAAAAAAAGGAAAAAAAGAAAACGGTTGCAGATGTACATCAACAAGAAAACAGCAGAAATTCAAGCCAGATTCAGAAGGGACGCTGAATGAGGTATATCACTGTTGATGTCAGATAGATCTTGACTGAAAGCAGAGAACACCAGAAAGATGTTTACCTGTGTTTTATTCACTATGCAAAGGCATTCAGCTCTTTGGATCATAGCAAATTATGGATAATATTGAGAAGAATGTGAATTCCATACCACTTAATTGTGCTCACATGGAACCTGTACATATACCAAGAGGCTGTGGTTCGGACAGAACAAGGGGATAATATGTGGTTTAAAGGCAGGAAAGGTTGTGTCAGGGTTGTAACCTTTCACCATGCTTATTCAATCTGTATGCTGTGCAAGTAATGTGAGAAACTGGACTACATGAATAAGAGTAAGTTATCAGGATTGAGGGAGGACTCATTAACAACCTGCAATATGCAGATGACACAACCTTGCTTAAGGCAGTGAAGAGGGCTTGAATCACTTAGTGATGAAGGTCAATACTATAGCCTTCAGTCTGGACTACACCTAAACATAAAGGAAACATAAATCCTCACAACTGGACCAATAAACAACATCATGATAAACCCAGAAAAGATTGACGTTGTCAAGGATTTCATTTTACTTGGATCCACAATCAATGCCTATGGAAACAACAGTCAAGAAATCAGACAATGTATTGCATTGGGCAAATCTGCTGCAAAAGACCTCTTTAAAGTGCTGGAAATCAAAGATATCACTTTGAGGTTTAAGATGCACCTGATCCTAGCCATGGTATTTTCAATCGCCTCATATGCATGGGAAAGCTGGAGAATGAATAAGGAAGATTGAAGAAGAATTGATGCCTTTGAATTATGGTATTGGCAAAGCATATTGAGTGTACCATGGATTGCCAGTTGTACAAACAAGTCTGTCTTGGAAAAAGTACAGCCAGCGTGCTCCTTGGAAACGAGGATGGTGAGACTTTTTCTCGCATGCTTCCGACATGTTATCAGGACAGACCAGTTTCTGACATCATGCTTGGTAAGGTGGAGGGTCAGGGGAAAAGAGGAAGACCCTGGATGAGATGGACTAACAGTTTGGATGCAACAACAGTCTCAAACATAGCAACAATTTTGAGCATGGGGCAAGACTGGGAAGTGTTTCCTTCTGTTGTACACAGGGTCACTATGAGTTGTAACTGACTCAATGTCACCTAACAATTACTGCACATTAAACTTTGTCTCAGAGTCTGCTTCTGTAGAGTCAATATTGTGATAGAAATATTCAGATTAATATATTTTTTTAAAAAATAAGAACTTTACAAACAATGCATTTTTAATTAAAAAATTCATTCAACAAGAAAATGTACAAAGAGAAAAGAGGAATAAAATCACCCAGATGTTCACACCCAGTAATGGTCAATATTTATACTAATTGAACCTTATCTCAGGCTTCTCTGTGCCTGGATATAGATAGAATGAGGGTCTGATGGCTTGACAGGGGGATAGCTACTGATAGGGATAAATAGAAATGAGGTTAGTATGAGGACTAAATGATGTTACATATAAAAATGGATTAAAACAATGTCAGGTACATAATAAGTGATAACTCCTTAAGATATCTCTTCTTGTCCCTCTTTTCATGTACTTATATTTCAATTTCAATTCTACTTTGCCCCTCTTCCCCCATTTCTCATGTTATTTGATAGTCACACGTAAATGAGACACCTGAGAGGTGGCCACAGCAGCAAAGAAGTCAGAGAGAGAGGGGAAGAAAAGATGCTAAATTCTCAGGGTGGATGCAGCTTTAATGATAATTCTCTTACTATAAGATACAATATTAACTTCTCATACGTGTAATTTGTGAAACAAAAACAAAAAACAAAAAATCCTTTGGGGCTAAAACTCTTGAGGAGGAATGCCAAAATGGCTATCAGTGAAAATCAAAATGGCAGTCAGTGAAAATCAAAATGAGAGTCACTGCAAATGGGCAGAACACTCCCTTTCAGTAAACTGAGAAACCTGAATCACCAGAAAAACCATAACAGAAACATACAATTCAGAATGGTTTTCCTCCTGGAAATTTACTTAATTGAGCTGAATCATAAGAGCATATGGAAAATTTTATCAGGTAAAATATTTTGTTTCAGCGATGGAGACCACCCAACATACCAGGTTTCTTTGAGAGCCTAAAAACTATAAGAAATATCGGGAATCTTGATCCCTATTAAAGTGAATCATCTTCTAAATTTGAGGGCTTGGCTGGAATAAGCATTGAGAATCAAGATTTGTAGAGTTTTGGAAGTCCTTGCTGACATTTTGTGATCATCACAAAAACTCCAGACATGGCAAACAATACCAAATGTCAAATCTGAATTAGAAAAAAGATTAAACTAGTCAAAGGGAATGTGTTCATCTGGAATAAGGACATCACTTTTAAACAAGGCAAATGTCTCCTTCTGCCCGGACAATGTCCTGGGAGAATGACTTGCCAGATTTATGTTTAAGGTTGAGAGTGGTGCTCTTGGAGTCCCAAACTAAGACTGTGTTTTGTAAAAGGACAAAGGTAGGGTGGGAATCATCTGCAAACAAACTTGACAGCTCCTGAATAAACACTTGGAAAGTCCAAGACCACCAGGATTTCCAGTCATAGTGAGTCATAAGCAGTTAGCCTATTTTGTTGATTGGAGCCATGGGGAACTGGTTATGACTCCTGGCTCTGCCACATTCCATTTGTGAAAAAGTGGCTAAGTCACTTAACCTCCCTAAATTCCTTATCTCTACTGGCGACGAAAACAACCACACTTAGTGTTATAGAAAGGACTGTTTGAGATAATGTATAAAAGGCTCTGGTATAGAGGTAGCACACAACATGTGACTGCTATTATACTTCACGATTTCATATTCCAGACTTCTGTCATGCATGGGAAAGAGGAAGAAAAAGAAGGAAACAGAGAGCCTAAGAAACCTGTTGTAAGTGTTATAAAGATCCAAAGATCAGTAGGAGATACAAAGTGATTCAGGGAAAAAGGAGACACATAGATCTGGATGCTTGAATGGCAGGAGAAGCCTTGCCAGGTAGCATGTCAACAAAGTCAGGAATGTCAACAATGTCAACAACAGCAACAACAGAGTAGACATTAACAAGACCTTATGATGCATCAGATGTGCAAGGTACTTGCCATGGATATCTCATTTGATAAGAAACTTTTGATCAAGATCTTATTATTAATATTAATATTATTATTCCTATTTTACGATGTGGAAACCGAGGGACAAAGGGGTTCAGCAACATGCTCAAAGTCTCACACCTACAGAATTGTGGAGCTAAGATTCCAATTCAAGCAGCATTACTCAGAACCCCAACTGTCCAACTCTTAGATATCATGTTCTACCACAGATTATGGAAATGCCTGAACTTCGCAGTTATCAGACACCTGCTTTTGGAGCCTGGCACTGCTGCATGTTGGTTGTGTTGCCATTGGCAAATTACTCAATCCCTTTAAACTGCTGTTTATTTACTAAATAGGGAAAATAATGGTTTGACATTTTATAGTTTGACACCGTGGTTGCAACAGTGGGCTCAAGCATAACAACAATTGTAAGGATGGCTAAAGACTGGGCAGTGTTTTGTTCTCTTATACATAGGGTCACTATGAGTTGGAACTTACTCGATGGCCCCTAGCAACAACAACAACACAGTGTTGTTGTAAACCATAGCTATTATTACTAGTGTTCTTACTAATATAGAAAAAAAATAATTGTTGATTTTCTTATTTTTAATGACAAAAAATATAACTTTTTTTTTTCAAACTGAAAGGGTTCTTCTGGTCCAGTGTTTCCCATTTGCTTCCCTTCTTCCAAGAATTTTACATTTTTATATTGTTGTTGTTATTAATTGCTGTCCAGTGGAGTCAGACACATGGTGACCCCTCCTTGCATTATCATTTACTTGTTATTTTCCTTTAACTTGACTAACTTCAACCATTTAAATACTTACTCTGGTATCATCACAAGCAATATCTGTAAAATGTCAAAGGAGATAAAATGCTTTATTTTTGTTCTGGCCCATATTAAATTAAACAAATACTTATCAATATTTAAAGCTTTCAACTCTGTATCACCTAACATCAGCTTTTGTGCCATCAGTGGTATGGGCATCACCCTTTGGAAAATACTGTTCAATCCAACCTTCAGATAAAAGCACCGAAACCTAGAGGTATGATGTACTCCTGATTACATGGATAACTCATGGCAGAGCTTGGAATTCACGTCTCCTGATGATTCACCCAAATATATGAGATGGAAAAACTGGTCCCTCAATGCCACATTACAAACTCACAGGTGGAGACTTCAGTTCATAAAAGATGAGAGATGAGTCCTCTGTGTTGTGAAATGTGGCACTGAAACTTCTACACACAAGTCCCACGTTCTCCTCCGTATTAAAAACCATGGCACAGTTTCCTCAAACCAGGCTTTGAATAGTTGGCAGTTTGTGATTTGGCCAAGTTCAATTTATATAATCTTTGGCACAGTCCAGAAGAAAGTGTCCTGGATAATGTTTTTGTCCTAACAGAAGGAGATTTTCAACACTTTCCTTTAAATGGTACTGACTTGGAATTCTTTTCTGTTCATTATTTGCAGCAAGAAAGATGGTGCTTCTTGATGTAAAAATAGTAGAAGAAATAGTAATGGTAAAAAAAAAAAAATACACGTTAGGAATTAATGCTCACTCTGGTAAAATGCTCATGTGTGATGCTACTTTTCAGATTCAGTTAACATTCACAGCTTTGTTTGTTTTCTCCACCCAGACCAACACCAAGTGTGGAGAAAAGAGCTTGGGGTTTGGAACAGGAAAAACAGCTCTGACACTTACTAACCCCATGACGATGAGGAATGTATTTAGGTCATCTGAGCTTCACTTGTTTCTTTTGGGAAACAAAGATAATGTTAATGCTTGTTCAGTGTAAGTAACCAAAAGTGGTGAAGATGAAATAAATACACATGTAGAAAAATCATTTATAAAAGGGACAACACCACACAAATGTTAGTAAGGAATTCAACTTGAGTTTCATTATAGAGTTGACATGCTTTTCAACACGCATTTGAAGTGTGGCAAATGTTGATTAAAAAAGGATATGTGCCATTTTTTTTCTAAAAACTATAATGTTGGCTCCCCTTACAATTTTTTTTTTTAAGGATTTATTAAGCTTGACATGAGTCAGAGATAGAGTCCTAGAGAATTCTTTTATTTCATATTTCAGAAAAATAATAAACTATCAAATTTATTAATCTCTATTTCAGGGTAGTGAATGACAATTAGCACCATAGTTTAAATGCTTTTGTTATTGTAAGGTCCCGTCGATCTAACTCACAGTGAACTATGTACAACAGAATGAAACACTATTTGGTCTTGTGCCATCCTCACAATCATTGCCATGTTTGAGCCTGTTGTTGCCCAGACATTGTGTCAATTCGTCTCATTGAAGGTCTTCCTCTTGGTAGCTGACCCTCTACTTTATCAAGCATAATGTCCTTCCCCAGGGACTGGTCCCTGCAGATAACACGTCCAAAGTGCTTGTGATGAAGTCTCACCATCCTCACTTCCAAAGAGCATTCTGGCTGTACTTCTTCCAAAACAGATTTGTTAATTCTTCTGACCGTCCAAAGTACAATCAATATTGTTCACCAACATCATAATTCAAATACATCAATTCTTCTTCAGTCTTCCTTATTCATTATCCAGCTTTCACATGCATATGAGGCAATTGAAAATATCATGGCTTGGGTCAGGTGCACTTTACTCCTCAAAGTGGCATCTTTGCTTTTTAACACATGAAAGAAGTCTTCTGCAGCAGATTTGCTCAATGCAATACATCCTTTCACTTCTTGACTGCTGCTTCCATGGGCGTTGATTGTGGATCCAAGTAAAATGAAACCCTTGACAAATTCAAACTTTTCGCTGTTTATCACGATGTTGCTTATTGGCCCAGTTGTGAGGATTTTTGTTTTCTTCACTTGAGGTGTAATCCATACAGAAGGCTGTAGTTTTTGATATTCATCAGTAAGTGCTTCAAGTCCTCTTGACTTTCAGCAACCAAGATTGTCATCATTAACGGCTACTAAACACACGGACTTCACCAGATGGACCACACAGGAATTAAATCGACTACATCTGTGGAAAGACACCATCAAAAAGCTCAATATCATCATCAGAACAAGGCCAGGGGCTGTGAAACAGACTATTAGTTTCTCATATGCAAGTTCAAGTTGAAGCTGAAGAAAGTTAGAACAAGTCCATGAGAGCCAAAGTATGACCTTGAGTATATTCCACCTGCATTTAGAGACCATCTCAGTAATAGACTTGACGTGTTGAACACTAATGACCGAAGGTCAGAGGAGTTGTGGATTACATCAAGGACATCATACATGAAGAAAGCAAGAGGTCATTAAAAAGACAGGAAAGCAAGAAAAGACCAAAGTGGATGTCAGAAGAGACTCTGAAACTTGCTTTTGAACACTGAGTAGCTGAAACAAAAGGAAGAAATGATGAATTCAAAGAACTGAACAGAAGATTGCAAAGGGTGGCTCGAGAAGACAAAGTAAAGTATTATAATGACATGTGCAAAGAGCTGGAGATAGAAAACCAAAAGGGAAGAACACACTCGGCATTTCTCAAGCTGAAAGAATTGAAGAAAAAATTCAAGACTCGAGTTGCAATAGTGAAGGATTCTATGGGGAAAATATTAAATGATGTAGGAAGCATCAAAAGAAGATGGAAGGAATACACAAAGTCATTATACCAAAAAGAATCGGTTGATGTTCAACCATTTCAAGAGGTAGCATATGATCAGGAACCGATGGTACTGCAGGAAGAAGTTCAAGTTGCACTGAAGGCACTGGTGAAAAACAAGGCTCCAGGAACTGATGAAATATTAATTGAGATGTTTCAACAGATGGATGCAGCACTGGATGTATGCACTAGTCTATGCCAAGGAATTTGGAAGACAGCTACCTGGCCAAGTGACTGGAAGTGATCCATATTTATGCCTATTCCCAAGAAAGGTGATCCAATTGAATGCAGAAATTATCGAACAATATCACAGACAAGTAAAATTTTGCTGAAGATCATTCAAAAGTGACTGCAGCAGTATATAGACAGGTAACTGCCAGAAATTCAGGCCAGATTCAGAAGAGGACGTGGAACCAAAGATATCATTGCTGATGTCAGATGGATCCTGGCTGAAAGCAGAGAATACCAGATGTTTACCTGTCTTTTATTGACTATGCAAAGGCATTTGACTGTGTGGATCATAACAAATTATGGATAACATTGCAAAGACTGGGAATTCCGGAACACTTAATTGTGCTCATGAGGAACCTGTTATAGATCAAGAGGCAGTTGTTCAGACAGAACAAGAGGACACTTAATGGTTTAAAGTCAGGAAAAGTGTGCATCAAGGTTATATCCTTTCACCATACCTATTCAATCCGTATGCTGAGCAAATAATCCGAGAAGCTGGAGTATATGAAGAAAAACATGGCATCAGGATTGGAGGAAGACTCATTAGCAGCCTGTGTAATGCAGATGACCCAACCTTGCTTGCTGAAACTGAAGAGGACTTGAAGCATTTACTGATGAGGAACATGGACCACAGCCTTCAGTACGGATTACACCCCAAGGTAAAGAAAACAAAAATCCTCACAACTGGACTAATAAGCAACGCCATGATGAATGGAGAAAAGATTGAAGTTGTCTAAGATTTCATTTTACTTGGATCCACAATCAACACCCATGGAAGCAGTAATCAAGAAATCAAAAGACTCATTGCATTGGGCAAATCTGCTGCAAAATACCTCTTTAAAGTGTTGAAAAGCAAAAATGTCACCTTAAAGACTTAGGTGCGCCTGACCCAAGCCATGGTATTTTCAATGACCTCATATGCATGCGAAAGCTGGACAATGAATAAGGAAGACCAAAGAAGAATTGACACATTTGAATTGTGGCATTGTTGAAGAATATTGAATATACCATGCACTGCCAGAAGAACGAACAGGTCTGTCTTGGAAGAAGTATAACCAGAATGCTCCTTAGAAGCCAGGAGGGTGAGACTATGTCTTACATACTTTGGACATGTTGTCAGGAGGGATCAGTTCCTAGGGAAAGACATCATGCTTGGTAAAGTACAAGATCAGTGAAAAAGAGGAAGACCTTCAATGAGATGGATTGACACAGTGGTTGCAACAATGGGCTCAAGTATAACAATGACTGTGAGGATGCTGCCGGACAGGGCGGTATTTCGTTCTATTGTACATAGGGTGGCTATGAGTTGAAGCCAACTGGACAGCGCCTAACAACAACAACAATAACAACAACAATTCCTGGAGCCTTGTTTTTCACCGTTGCCTTCAGTGCAGCTTGGACTTCTTCTGTCGGTATCATCAGTTCCTGATCATATGCTACCTCCTAAAATAGCTATGCATCGGGGTTGTATCCTTTCACCATAGGTATTCAATCTGTATGCTGAGCAAATAATCTGAGAAGCTGGACTATATGAAGAAGAATGGGGCATCAAGTTTGGAGGAAGACTTATTAACAACCTTTGTTACACAGATGACACAACCTTGCTTACTGAAAGTGAAGAGGACTTGAAGCACTTATTGACGAAGATCAAAGACCACAGCCTTCAATACGGATTACACCTCAACATAAAGAACATAAAAATCCTCACAACTGGAACAATAAGCAACATCATGATAAATGGAGAGAAGATTGAAGTTGTCAAGGATTTCATTTTACTTGGATCCACAATCAACACCCATGGAAGCAGCAGTCAAGAAATCAAAAGACGCATTGCATTGGGCAAATCTGCTGTGAAAGACCTCTTTAAAGTGTTGAAAATCAAAGATGTCACCTTGTAGGCTAAGGTGCGCCTGACTCAAGCCATGGTATTTTCAATTGCATCATATGCATGCAAAAGCTGGGCAATGAATAAGGAAGACCAAAGAAGAATTGACACCTTTAAATTGTGGCTTTGGTGAAGAATATTGAATATGCCATGGACTGCCAACAGAATGAACAAATCTGTCTTGGAAGAAGTACAACCAGAACTTCTCAGAAGCAAGGATGGCAATACATCTTACATACTATGACATGTTGTCAGGAGAGATCAGTCCCTGGAGTAGGACATCATGCTTCGTAAAGTAAAGGGTCAGCAAAAAAGAGGAAGACCCTCAATGAGATGGATTGACAGTTTCTGCAACAACGGGCTCAAGCATAACGATTGTGAGGATGACACATGATCAGGCAGCTTTTCGTTCTGTAGTACATAGGGTGGCTATGAGTCAGAACCGACTCGATGGCACCTAACAACAACAACAAAATAGTTGAACATCGACCAATTTTTTTTGTCATAATGACTCTGTGTATTCCTTCTATCTTCTTTTGATGCTTCCTGCATCGTTTAATATTTTCCCCATAGAATTTTTCAATATTGCAACTAGAGGCTTGAATTTTTTCTTCAGTTCTTTCAGCATGAGAAATGCTGAGTTAGTTCTTATCGTTTCGTTTTCTAACTCAAGATCTTTCCACATGTCATTGTAATATTTACTTTGCCTTCTTGAGCTACCTTTTGAAATCATCTATTTAGCTCTTTTACTTCATCATTTCTTCTATTCGCTTTAGCTAGTCTATGTTCAAGAGCAAGTTTCAGAGTTTCTTCTGGCATCCATTTTTGTCTTTTCTTTCTTTCCTGTCTTTTTAATTACCTTTTCCTTTCTTCATCTATGATGTCCTTAATGTCATCCATCACTCTTCTAATCTTCAGTCATTAATGTTCAATGTGTCAAATCTGTTCTTGAGATGGTCTCTAAATTCAGGTGGGATATACTTAAGGTTGTACTTTAGCTTTCATGGACTTATTTTAATTTTCTTCAGCTTTGACTTGAACTTGCATATGAGCAATTGATTGTCAGGCAACCCCTGGCCTTGTTCTGACTAATAATATTGAGCTTCTCCATAGACTTTTTCCATAGAAGTAGTCAATTTGATTCCTGTGTATTCTGTCCAGTGAGGTCCACATGTATAGTCATTTTTTATGTTGGAAAAATGTATTTGCAGTGAATAAGTTGTTGGTCTTGTAAAATTTTATCATGTGATCTCTGACATTATTTCTATAACCAAGGCCATATTTCCCAACTCCCAATGCTTCCTCTTTGTTTCTTATTTTTGCATTCCAATCACCAGTAATTATCAATGCATACTGATTGTATGTTTGATCAATTTTAGACTGTAGAATTTGGCAAAAGTCTTCAGTTTCTTCATTGTTGGTATTAGTGGTTGGTGTGTAAATTTAAATAATGGTCATATTAACTGATCTTCCTTGTAGATGTGTGGATATTATCTTATCACTGACAGCATTGCACTTCAGGATAGATCTTGAAATTTTATTTTTTCGCCATGAGTGTGACTCTGTTCCTCTTCAATTTGTCATTGTTGGCATAGTAGACCATATGATTGTCCAATTCCAAATTGCTAATACCATTCCATTTCAGTTCACTAATGCCTAGGGTACTGATGTTTATGCATTCAATTTCATTCTTAACTACTTTCTATTTTCCTAGATTCATAGTGCATACAATCTATGTTCCAATTATTAATGGATGTTTTCAGCTGTTTCTTCTCATTTTTAGTCATGCCACATCAGCAAATGAAGGCTCCAAAAGCTTGACTTCATCTATGTCATTAAGATTGACTCTACTTTAGGAGGCAGCTCTTCCCTCGTCATATTTTGTGTGTCTTCCAACCTGAGGTGATCATCTTCTGGCACTGTATCGGACAATGTTTCACTGCTATTCATAAGATTTCCACTCGCCAATTTTTTAGAAGTAGATTGCCTGATCCTTTTTCCTATCTATTTTAGTCTGGAAGCTCTGCTGAAACCTGTGAACCATGGCTGACCCTACTGGTATTTAAAATACTGGTGGCATAGATTCCAGCATCATAGCAACATGTAAGTCACCATGGTATGACAAACTGACAGATGAGTGGTGGGTGTCTGAAGTAAATGGAGGTAAACTACTCTTTTAAAATTAATTTTTATTTTTATTAAATAATTCACACGCACAGTGAAAAATTAAATACTATTAAAAAAGCAATAGTGAAACACAGAAGGGACTTTGTTCATTTCTCCCTACTTATGAGCCCTATCCCCAGAGACAATCACTTTCATCTCTTAAAGCCATTATTTTTGATATTTATCTCCAAAATGCTAAATAATAAGTTTGTGTTTCTCTTTTTTAAATTTATCAATTGTATATATTATTTATTGAGTCTGTATTATGGTAGATGAGCATGTAACTCTCTTACATCCAGCCCTGATTCTCTCCCCATATTCTTCTAAATTATTGTGGTGAATTAAAAGACAGTCACAAATTCTATTGGACACCTTCTATTTCGAGGTGGAATCTACCCCTCACTCCAGGTCTGGGCTAGCCTGTGACTGCTTTGCTCACTGGAATGTGGCAAAAGTAATGCTATGCTAGTTCTGAGTCTAGCCTCTAAGTGGACTGTTAGTGTCTGCTTTGATCCTCTTGCAGTTCCGACCCACCATTTAATAAGTCCAATTCCTCTTTAGTGAGACTTCATAGAAATACATCAAGATTACATAGAGAAAGAGGGATAGAGGGGCCCAGCTATTTTCAGCCTTCCAGTTATATGAGCGAAGCCGTCTAGAACCCTCTAGATCTGCCCTGCCACTAGCTGAATACCACCAAGCAACACTGTAGTAGCAGAATCATCTAGCCTATTCCTTCCTGAATACCTAACCCACAAAATCATGAGATATTACAAAACATTTATTGTTTTAAGTTAATAAATTTTGGAGAAGTTTATTATATAGCCATAGATAACTGAAACATTAATTGTATCAGAAATCTAAATCATTTTGACCTTCCAGTTGGCAACAGGTACTCTTAGTAAGAAATAGCCTCAAAGTAAAGATCAAATCCATAGCTATAATATATAGATTCAGGATAAAGATGTAGGATGTGGGTATAAGATCTTTTGTTCATATCTCAGAAAGTTTTAAGGGCATGCCTTGGAGACTCTCTTTGCTTGGAAAGAGGAATCAGAAGAATTTTAAAAATGTTATCCCATAGCCACCTCACAACCAAACCAAAAATAGAGAAAAACCTTTGTCAAAAAGATAAATTAATGTGAATTTTGTCTTACATAGCAAACACCGATAAGATTCAGTGAAAACCTGTGAAGTTTTGAAAAATAATTGCACTGGAGTATATGCCTCCAGCATTGACTGAAAGGGACAGAGAGGGCTCAGAATAAGAAGAGCTTTCAGGACCTCCAACCTTCTCATAGAAGAAATCAAGCTAAAAATATAGGCTCGATAGGCAATTTCTTATGGAAAAAAGAAAAATGACTCATGGTGTAACCAAAATCCCAGAGGGCAGAGTGAAGAGCTATGGAGAATTATTGCTAAAAAATAGGTCTGGACCTAAATAAAGGAACTAGCAATATGAGTCTCATTGGATTTCAAAATTACGCTAAACTAGACTGGTGGTACAGTGGTTAAGAGCTCTGGCTGCTAACCAAAATGTCAGCAATTCAAATCCACCAGCTGCTCCTTGGAAACTCTATGGTACAGTTCTGCTCTGTCCTGTAGGTTCGTCATGAGTCAGAATCAACTCAACAGCAATGGGTAGTGACTTCAATGTGCCCCTTCTTTCCGCCTTTTTAAACAGGAGTGTCTAAGGCAGTTATCCTGAATGATAGATTGGGTATGCAGGAGACATATAACTTGTGTCTTTGGTTCTCAGGCCTTTATACAGAGAGGAACTCTACTATCTTTATAGAGAGAGTAATTTTTATAAAGGAACCATACCTGAAGTGCCATATCCACTCCTGGTTATAATTTATATGACAAGATCTTGGACTTTGAGCCAATTCTGTAATGGGATGCTAGTTAGGGAGTCTTGGGAGGGGAGTGGGTGTATTTTGGATGTGGGAAGAATGTAAACAATTTGTGGCTAGAGGGGAGACTGTGGATGATTAAATATGGTCACAGATTCTGTGACACCCCTCCTTTTGAGAGGTGGAGTCTATTTCCCTCCTCTCGCAGCAGGACTGGCCTGTCGCTACTTCACCAATGAAGCATGGAAGAAGTGATGCTGTGCCAGTTCTGGGCCTAGCCTTTAAAGAGAGCTGTAAGCTTCTGTCTTAGTCTCTTGCAGCACTGAATCTACCTTGTTAGACAGACTGCATGGAAAGGTCTTAAGACTTCATGGAGAGAGAGATAAGTCTCTAGCTAAGTTTAACCTTCAAGCTAATCCTGGGAAGGTACTAGGCATGTGAGTGAAGCCATCTCAGGACCACGGCTGTCATCAGGAAATAAAAGAGTGTACTTGGGTTTGCCTTATTCACTGTGAAGACTTCCATTTAATCTACACTTCAAGTGTCTCACTCGAAACTTCTACCAGAAATAGTGACACTGCTTCCAGGACCAATCTGGTTTTTATTTGTTCTAAGAATAAATTCTGATCTCCTTCAGGAACAAGGGAAAAGTAGCTGCCTCTTAATAGGGTTGGAGAAGGAATATAGGAGTTAAATCCACTAAGATTTCAGGCCCAAATCTCATCCAAGTTATCCAAAGTACATAGTACAACCAGTTTTGAACATTTCTTAGGTTCTTTGAGTTTAATGGACTTGCTTCCCAAAATTATCACCCTCCCAGGTATTTAAGTTTCAACTTCTTCTGCCAGATTCCCATCTTCCAAAAATTTGTCAAAATCTATCATCTACTGTCATTTCCTTTCCTCTTCTCTTTTATGCTTGAGGTACTATACTTCTGTATTTCTATACTTTGATTTTAGTAGTGATTGAGGAAAGCCATGTTTAAATGCGCACATTGGCTTCCATGTTTTAATTGGTGGGTACTAACCTTTTTTTTTTTTTTTTTAATTTCTCCTATATGTCAGGCCCTTTGCATACATCACTTTATTTGGTTTTCACTGTGATGTTGTATTGAGATTTTTTCTTTTCAATTTTACAGTTGAGAAAACTGAAACTTGGAAAGGTTAAGTAACTTGCCTAAGATCAGAGAACAACAGATGGTACTAGGATTTTAACCCAGGTATCTTTTTTTGTCCACATCCATCTATCAGATTGTCATACTTTATGGCTTATGTGTTGCTATGCTACTGGAAGCTATTCCACTAGTGTTTCAAATACTGTGAGAGTCACCCACGGTGGACAGGTTTCAGTGGAGCTTTCAGACTTCCAGACTAAGACAGACTAGCAAGAAAGGTCTGGTGATCTACTTCAAAAAACTAGCCAATGAAAACTCTATGAATTACAACAAATTGTTGTCTGATATAGTGCTGGAAAATGGGCCCCCTACGTTGGAAAGCACTACACAATGGCTGCAACAATGGACTCAAACATACCAATGATTATAAAGATGGTGCAAGACCAAGTAGCATTTGTTTACTTTGTACATGTGGTCACTGTGAGTCAGAGCTGACACATTGTCAACAACAACAACAATCTCTCACTGTAGTGTCCCTGCTCCAACTCTGTCAAATTGGCAGAGGCCTCGCCTGGCTTTTCACATTGATTAGCTGTGTTATCTTAAAGAGCCACTCACCCTGGGTGATAATGTGTCATAATGATTAAGTTTTGAGATCTACTGACCTAAGTTTGAATCATGGATCTGCCCCTTACTATCTGTGTGGACTTGGACAAGTGATTAATTTTTTCTAAACTTCCCTTTCTTTGCCAGTAAAATTGGGACAATAAGTTTAAATTATACTGTTATTATGAGATTTAAATAACATACTGAATGTGTGGTGTTTGTTGAGAGAAAGACTCATATTAAGAATTTGATAAATTGTAGTTCTGTTTGCACTGTTCTCATCTCTATGATAAATGGCTTAGCTATAGTGTAGAGCACAGGTTCTGAAACTATACAGTGTAGGATCAAATCCTTGTTTTGCTATTTTATAGTCATGAGACCTTGGGCAATTTGTCTCTCCTCTCTTTGCCTCAGTGTCCTCATCTTTAAAAATGGGACCAATCAAACTATCTCATAGGGTTTTTGAGAGGACTCTACACAGTAATCTATGTAAGTTAAGTTGCCAAGCCTCTAGAAAATATTAAATAAATATTAGCTACTCCTATTAATAACATCTCTAAGGTCCTCCCAATGATTCTCAAATAAAGTATCTCAGTAATGACATTTATTTGATTAAAATAAAGCATTGAACATAATGGTAGAGCTACTGTTTATTCATCTCCCTGACAACACATTTATCATCACTGTGGGTTGTCTGGGTAGCTGGTTTGCGAGGCTTTAGCTTCTAGAAGTACCATTCTCTCTCTCTGAGAGGCTACTGCATATAGAAGAACCATAGGTTAGATGCATTCCCAGTATCATTTTTATTTCATTTGGATATCGACTTTCCTCCCAGAGATCTGACAAGACATTTTCACATTGTTAGGGTACCACAGGTTTTATAAATCATGTGCTGTTTGTAATGGAATGAAACCTGTTCATGGCCTCCTTTAGGTGAAACTGTATTAGCAAACAAAGCACACTCCAGACCGCAGAAAGAATGTTGACTTTTAAAAGTCCTTGAAACTCAACTGCCTTGAAAACAAAAAAATCACTCATCCAACCTTAAAAAGAGGACTACAGATTGGCCTCACTTTGTGAAATGAATGTCCTACAGAAAAATTTGAAAAGACGGTAATATTGTCAAACTGACTGTGCTATCACTTTTGTAATCTTCTGTGGGCAATGGGCACTCACTGATGATTGAGGAAACACAAATTCAATGATTATCAACTCCAGTTCAAGCGTGTTTCTGGTTACTGGGTAAACGAGATGAGTAATATGTGGCCTTGCCACCAAGGGACCCACAGTCAGGGAAAAACGCAGAAAAATAAATAATACTAACATACTTAAAAAATTAAAACAAGTTGAGGAGAGCCAAAATATGAACTTGAGTATATCCCACCTAAATTTAGAGACTATCTCAAGAATAGATTTGATGCATTGGAGATTAATGACTACAGACCAGACAAGTTATGGATGACATCGAGAACATCATGCATGAAGAAAGCAAGAGGTCATTAAAAGGACGGGAAAGAAAAAAAAGACCAAAATGGATGTCAGAAGAGATTGTGAAACAAGCACTTGAATGTAGAGTATCTAAAGTGAATTAAAGAAATGATGGACTAAAAGAGCTGAACAGAAGGTCGGATTGAGAAGACAAAGTAAAGTATTATGATGAAATCTGCAAAGACCTGGAGTCAGAAAACCAAAAGGGAAGAACAAGTTCAGCATTTCTCATGCTGAAAGAACTTAAACAAAAATTGAAGCCTCCAGTTGCAATATTGAGGACTCTGTGGGCAAACTCAGAGATTCAAGCCAGATTCAGAAGAGAATATGGAACCAAGTATGTCATTGATAATGTCAGATGGGTCCTGGCTGAAAGCAGAGAATACCAGAAAGATGTTCACCTGTGTTTTATTGACTATTCAAAGGCATTTGACTCTGTGGATTATAACAAATTATGGATAACATTACAAACAATGGGAATTCCAGAACACTTAATTGTGCTCATGAGGAACCTGTACATAGATCAAGAGGCAGTTGTTCGAATAGAACAAGGGGCTACTTTGTGGTTTAAAGTCAGGAAAGGTGTGTATCAGGGTTGTTTCCTTTCACCATATCTATTCAATCCGTATGCTGAGCAAATAATCTGAGAAGCTGGATTTATTGAAGAAGAACTGGGTTTCAGGATTGAAGAAAGACTCATTAACAACCTGTGATATGCAGATGACACAATCTTGCTTGCTGAAACTGAAGAGGACTTGAGGCACTTACTGATGAAGATTGAAAACCACAGCCTTCAGTATGGATGACACCTCAACATAAAGAAAACATAAATCCTCACAACTGGACCAATAAGCAACATCATGATAAAGGGAGAAAAGATTGAAGTTGTCAAGCATTTCATTTTACTTGGATCTATAATCAACACCCATAGAAGCAGTAGTCAAGAAATCGAATGACACATTGCATTGGGTAAATCTGCTGCAAAAGACCTATTTAAAGTGTTGTAAAGCAAAGATGTCACCTTGAAGACTAAGGTATGCCTGACCCAAACCACAGTGTTTTCAATCACCTCATATGCATGAGAAAGCTGAATAATGAATAAGGAAGACTGAGGAAGAAGTGACACCTTCCAATTATGGTGTTGGCAAAGAATATTGAATATACAATGGGCTATCAAAAGAATGAACAAATCTGTGTTGGAAGAAATACAGCCAGAATTCTCCTTAGAAGCAAGACGGTGAGACTTCATGTCACATACTTTGGACATGTCATCAGGAGGGATTAGTTCCTGGAGAGGGACATCAAGCTTGGTAAAGCAGAGGGTTAGGGAAAAAAAAAGAAGACCTTCAATGAGATGAACTGACACAGTGGTTGCAACAATGGTGTCAAGCATAACAATTGTGAGGATGGTGCAGGAGCAGGCAGTGTATCATTTTGTTGTACATAGGGCTACTATGAGTCAGAACTGACTCGATGGAAACTCACAACAACAACAACAACAAATATTGAAGGAAGCAGGAAGCATCAAAAGAAAATGGAAGGAATGCACAAAGTCACTGAATCAAAAAGAATTGGCTGACTTTCAACCATTTCAGGAGGTAGTATATGATCAAGAACTGAATATACTGAAGGAAGAAATCCAAGCTACACTGAAGGCATTGGCAAAAAACAAGGCCCCACAAATTGACAGAATACCAATTGAGATGTTTCAAAAACAGATGTAAGCTGAAAGTTCTCACTCATCTATGACAAGAAATTTGGAAGACAGCTACCTGGCCAATCGACTGGAAGAGATGCATATTTTTGCCATTCCAAAGAAAGGTGATCCAACACAACACAGAAAGTATTGAACAGTGCCATTAATATCACAAACAAGTAAAATTTGACTGAAAATAATTCAAAAACAGTTGCAGCAGTACATCGTCAGGGGACTGCCAGAAATTCAAGCCAGATTCAGAAGAGGATGAAGAATGAGGGATATCATTGCTGATGTCAGATAGATCTTGGCTGAAAGCACAGAATACCAGAAAAAATGTTTACCCGTGTTTTATTGACTATGCAAAGGCGTTCGACTGTGTGAATCATAACACATTATGGATAACATTGCTAGGAATGGGAATTCCAGAATACTTAATTGCGCTCATGTGGAATCTGTACATAGACAAAGAGGCAGTCATTCCAACAGAACAAGGGAATACTGTGTGATTTAAAATCAGGAAAGGTGTGTATCAGGGTTGTTATCCTTTCACCATATTTATTCAATCTGTATGCTGAGCAAATAACCCCAGAAGTTGGGCTATACAAAGAACGCTGCATCAGAATTGAAGGAAGAATCATTAACAATCTGCAATATGCAGACACAACCTTGCTTTCTGAAAGTAAAGAGTACTTGAAGCACTTACTTATGAAGATGGAAGACTGCAGCCTTCAGTATGGATTACACCTCAACATAGAGATAACAAAAATCCTCACAACTGGATCAATAAGCAACATTATGATTAAAGGAGAAAAGATTAAATTTGTCAAGGATTTCATTTTGCTAGTATCCATAATCAATGCCCATGGAAGCAGCAGTCAGGAAATCAAATTACATATTTCATTGGGCAAATCTGCTGCAAAACACCTCCTGTAAGTGTTAAAAATGCAAAGATGTTACTTTGAGCACAAGGTGTGCCTGACCCTAGGCATGTTATTTTTCATTGCCTCATATGCATGTGAAAGCTGGACAATGAATAAGGAAGGATGAAGAAGAATTGATGTCTCTGAATTGTGCTGTTGATGAAGAATATTGAATATGCCATGGACTTCCGGAAGAACAAACAAATCTGTCTTGGAAGAAGTACAGCCAAAATGCTCCTTAGAAGGGAGGATGGCAATATTTTGTCTCGTGCACTTTGGATATATTATCAGTAGGGACCAGTTCCTGGAGAAGGACATCATGCTTGGTAAAGCAGATGGTCGGCGAAAAAGAGGAAGACCTTCAATGAGATGGACTGACACATTGGCTGCAATGATGGGTTCAAGCATACCAAGGATTGTGAGCACGGTGCAGGACTGCGCAGTGTTCCGTTCTGTTGTAAATAGGGTTGCTATGAGTTGTAACTGACTCAGCAGCCCCTAACAACAATAACAACATACTTACAAAGCATAGAAAAATGATCAAGGACATCTTTCTCTTTGTTATGTATTGAATTGTTTCCCTCAAAAAGATGTTGAAGTCCTAACCACTGGTACCTGTGAATGTGACCTTGTTTGGAAATCAGGTCTTAGAAAAATGTTATCAGTCAGTTTAACTTGAAGTCTTACTGAAGTAGGGTGAGTCCTAATCCAGTCTTAGTGGTATCTTTATAAAACAGACGTAGAGAGAGACCGATAAGAGGATGGCCATGTGAAAATACACCTATAAACTAAGAAAAGCCTGTTCTTATCAGAAACTGGGATAGACAAGGAAGGATCTTCCCCTAGAGAATTCACGGTAGATGGCCCTGCTGGACGCCCTAAATTGAGACTTCTTGTCTCCTGAACTGTGAGACTATACATTTCTGTTCTTATAAACCACCCATAGTCTGCTACTTTGTTACATAATCCTTAGGATACTAATATACTCCCTTAATCTATTTCCTTCTTCCGTAGTACCTTTCTTTTTTAAGATGCCTTTTAACTTTTTACACTAGAATGGTATTCATTCATTAATCAATAAACTAACATTTATGCACACCTAATAGGGTCACTATGAGTCAGAATCAACTTGATGTCAACAGATTTGGTTTGTTTTTTTTTGGTACTAGTTTCCAGTCTCTGGATTTTCTTTCACAGGACTACCTCAAGTTTCATTCATTCAATCGAATGATAATGTTGAGCACCTTATGCCAGACCCAGTGCTAAGTGCTGGGAAAACCAGTATGAACAATTTCGTGTGTTAAGTAATTTTAATAAGATATGATTGCTGAATATTTATAGTTACCGGACTAAATAGAATGACACCTGTATACCAAAAAAACAAACCAAACACCCTGCTGTTGAATTGATTCTGACTCATAGAAACCCTATAGGATAGAGTAGAACTGCCCCATAGAGTTTCCAAGGCTGTAAATCTTTATGGAAGCGGATTGCTACATCTTTCTCCCTCTGAATGGCTGGTGAGTTCGAATCGCAGATCTTTTGATTAGCAGCCAAGTGTTTTGATGCCTGTACAGGGCCCGGGAAAACCCTACTGAGGAAAAGACATTAAAGCCGAAGTGTGTAAGATGAGTGTGATTTACCTGAGGAGCAGAGAGAAGAGTTTAGGAGGAAGAACAGAAAGTGTTAAAAACAGTAGGAACAGTGTAAGAACAAGCTTGGTAGTGGAAAAACTCATGGAAAAGTTCAGGATTGGAACAGCAGAAGATGAGGCCAAAGAGGTAGATAAGGACCAGGTTGTGGAGAATCTTATGGGTCATATTAAAGAGTATGGATTTTTCTAAAACCAGCAGGCCCTTGAAGGGTGTCACGCTCAAGTCTATGCTTTGACAAAACTACACAGACAACATTGTACAGAATGGATTGGTGAGGACGAGTCCAGACACTGGTAGACCAGTTAGAGACTATGAGTACAGCAGACAAGAGATGGTGAATGATGTTTTTTCCTATTAAATTTAAATCACTGGCACAGTAGGAAGAAGGCTCCTTATTGTTAGGCAAGTGGCTTCATTGTAGCCCTAAAGACAAATTAAAAAATATGTATATTGTATTAGGCTGGGTTCTCTAGAGGAGCAAAAAAATACACACACACACACACACACACACACGTATGTACGTCTATTGTATATATATATATATATACACACACACGTATGTATGTATGTATGTATAAGTAAATGCCATCAAGTCAATTCTGAATCATAGCGACCCTACGTACAACATAACGAAACACAGTCCAGCAAGATTTATCTCAAGGAAATGGCTCACCCAGTTGTATAGGCTGACAAATCCCAAGTCTGTGGGTCAGATGTCAGGCTGGAGGCTTCTCCCGACTCAAGCAGATGCAGGGGCTGATGAGCCTGAGGCCAAACTGCAGGTCAGGCAGCAGCTGCTGGCTCACAGGTTATGGAGGCTGATGAATCCAAGATTGGCAGGTAAGACAGCAGGCCACTGGCCAAGTCCCAAGAACCAGAGGTCAGATGATGATGAGCCAAATGCAGGAACCAGAGCAAGAATGAGCTTTGTCAGAGCATGCATATATATTTGGTGTAGGCCACACCCCAGAGGAAACTCCCCATACAACTGATTGGCTGATTACATCAGATCACATAATGGAGGTGATCATATTATGTTACTTATGGGAGATCACAAAATGGAGGACAATTACATCAGATCACAAAATAGAGGATAATTACATCATTACATAACTTCCAAACTACATCATAACTGCAAAACCACTGAGAATCAGGGCCCAGCTAAGTTGACACATAACCTTAGCCATCACATATATATTGAAAAACACTTTATTTACAGAATTATGTAACTGTGGACAATTTCTTTGGGGCCCTGGTGGCACAGTGGTTAAGAGCTATGGCTGCTAACCAAAAAATTGGCAGCTCAAATCCACCAGCCACTCCTTGGAAACCCTGTGGGGCAGTTCTACTCTGTTCTATGCGGTTGCTATGAGTCAGAATCGACTCAATGACGAGAGTTTTTGGACAATTTTTTTTATTTGTTCTGTGTCTCAATTTTCTCACCAGCAAAATGAAGATAATAAATGGGCAACATTTTGTTCTGTTATATATAAGGATGCCACGAGTTGGAGCTGGCTTGACAGCAACTTACAACAACTACAATATTCCTTCCTTATAGAGTTGTCATAAAGAGTAAATGAGGCAATATTTACAAAGCACTTAGAACAACCCTTGGCACACAGCAATAGCTCATTATCTATTATTTATCATCATTGTCATTGTCGTTATCATCATTATCATGAAAGTTTCTCCTTTGATATTCATAAAAACAAGTGGGAGAAAACTGACACTCAGATGGCAGCAACTTTCTCAACATCTGAGAGTAAATGGAAGAGTCAGGGTACATGATCCCTTGAAGTTTTCTGAGCCAGTGGTTACAGAGGTGGGTGATGATGATGATCATAATCAGAGGTTCACCTGGGAGAGATTTAACCACCTTCATTATGAAAAATGTATTGGTGAGGATGGTGTGATTCGAGAGAGATGATAACACATAGAAGAGCTACAAGAGCACACACCACAGGAACCTGAACTAAGGCAGTGGCAGTTGGGTGATGGTGGGGTTGAATAGAATGAGAAATACACCAAAAGGTTAGAGGGAATAGACAAAATTGAGAGAATGGGTGTTAAATGAAAGGAGAGTGTTGAAGGTGGCTGAGGTTTCTGGCTTGGGAAAAAATAATAATGAAACGGAGTCCACAGCCAGTAAGAGCAAGCATTTGCTGAGTGCTGACCTGAGCTTGGCACTGTGCCTAGTGCATTATAATGCAGTAGGGTGAGAGGATTCATTATTGATTGTTACGTCGCCTGGCAGCAAACTTTTTCATAGGGTAATGTCTTAGTTACCTAGTGCTGCCATAACAAAAAATACTGTAAGTGGGTGGCTATAAAGAATAGAAATGTCTTTCTTCACAATTCTGGAGGCTAGAAGTCAGAATTCAGGGAATCCACTCTGTGGGAAGATTTTTCTATGTCTCTTTCAGCATGTATATAGTAGCTGCTGGTAATCATTGGGGTTCCTGGGCTTGTAGACTCATCTGCCTCCGTCTTCACATGACATCTCTTACTGCGTGTGGGTCTATCTCTGAGTCTCTTTTCTCTTTTTATATCAGTCAGAACAGTTTACGTTTAGGATCCACCCTACTCTCATATAAGCTCAGTAACACAACAAAAGAAAAAAAAACTCTTATTTCCAAACAAGGTCACATTCACAGGTACAGAAGTTAGGATTTCAATATATCTTACAAGATATATCAGCATGTAATTAAACACACACACACACACACACACGCACACACACACACGCACACACACGCACACACACAGCTTGTTTTAGTTTCCTAGTGCTGCTGTAACATAAATACCACAAGTGCATTAGTCAAGTGTGTTATTCAAAATGTCCCTCTAGGGGAAGGTCCATCTTTGTCTATTTCAGCTTCTGGTGGTGGTTGTGTGCCATTAAGTCCATTCCAACAAATAGTGACCCTATTTGACAGAATGGAACTGTCCCATAGGGTTTCCTAGGCCCCTTAACCTCTTTAAGTGTAGAAGAATTTCTTGATATGCCACTCAGGTGTGGAAAGAGAGTCCCTAAGGGATACGTTGGAGGAGACACTTACAACTTAGAAAACAGTCCCATCTAAGAAATGAACAGGGGGTTCAGGGAAGAGAGTAGAGTGAAATTAGATCCAAAAATACCCTGTTTTCAACACTGAACATGATTAACAGAAAACAGTTAAACATACTCATACACACGCACGCACAAATCTTGTCTAATAGTAATCAAATAAAGAAAGAGGGTATAGCTTATACAATAAATTCTAAAAAGTTGTGGCCAAAGAAAGAAGATGGCAATACAGTTCAATCCTAAGATTTCCCCATGCCCTAATATATTTCCTGAAAAAATACAAATGATTTTGCCATGTAACAAATGACTCCAAAACTTAGTGGTATAAAACATCAATAATTTATTATATCTCCTAATTCTGTGTGTTGACTGGGTGGTTCTCCTGCAAGTTTTGCTTGTGCTGAGCTGATCAGAAAAGGCTCACTTCTGCTCTATGTGGTTCTGTCTGTCCTCATTCCTATGTCTGGGGTCTCAGCTGAGATGTGTGGGATGGCTAGGAAACCTCTTTGAGTGTTCTCCCATTTTACAGCATCCAAGCACAGCCTGGTCCACACGGCAGCAGTGATTCAAAAGCATGAGAGCAGAAGTTACAAGGCTTTTGAGGTCTAAACTCTGAATTTTCAAATACCATTTCCATTATACTCTGGTGGTCAAAACAAGCTACAAGGTCAATCTAGACTTAAGGCGTGGGAATATAGACTCCACTTCTTGATGGGACAAGTTGCAAGAAATTTTTTGCTATTGGCAATCTACCACAATCACTTATTGAAATTAATTTTATTTTGGTTTCGTTTTCATGGGGGAGGGGGATATAGATGCATCTACAGGCCCAGGAAATCCAAAGATTGCTGACTACTAGAAGCTAAAACAGACAAAGAAGGACCTCTCTCTAGAGGCACACCCTGAATTTAAACTTCTAGTTTCCTGGGCTGTGAGAAAATAAATTTATGTTCTCTAAAGCCACCCACTTGTGTTATTTCTGTTATAGTACTGCTAGGAAACTAAGGCAATTACTATAAGACAAGTTGTGTCTTCCTAAAAATAACTTTTTTAGCAATATCCCATTTTCTCACCCTCTCCTGCTCAGGCACATTCCATGGAATCTTGAGCAGTGGATAGAGAATGAAAAAATGGTTGGAAATTCACCTTTCCTGGGCAATGGTGGATTTCCAGACTTTTGTTGGACTTCAGCAGCAGAAGGCATGAGTAGCACCAGGACTTAACATTTTCAGTGTAATGTGCTGAGTGTGGAGAGTGAGACTAAGTCCACGGAAGTGGAATTTAGCCCTGGCTAAGTGAGCAAGACTGTCACTAGGACATTTAATAGAATCTCAGAAGAGACCACTGATCTTGGTCCAACAGCATTTCCAGTCAAACTCTTCGCCTTTATACATGTGCCTCATGGCTGCAGAAATCTAGGTGGAAAACAATTCTAGCCTTTAATGTGTAGGTCAGAGAGGAAAAGAAACATGCCCTAGATGAGATGAAAGACTGTTCAACAGAGTTTTTCAATTTACAGCAGATCCGGATGGAGTAGCTCTCTTAGCAAAATAAAAATAAATGCCATGTATAACTATGCACACATATTACAGGAAAAAAATTTAAAAGAGAGGAAAGAAGGAAGGAAGCCAGACAACCCAGTCAAAAGATGGCATGTAGCAGACAGTTGAATAACCTGTGTGGGAATAAAATACAAACTAAAAAGAGAAGAAAAATCCATCAAGTGTTTTGCATTATAAGAAAACTTGATACAAATATAAATTCAATAAAACGGGAGCTCAAAACAACGGCTTTAGATTAAAAGGGACATTGAATATCTAGAGATACAAATTGGGCACTCAAACACATTATTATAGAACTAATTAATAAATTATAAATAGCAGAGGATAAAATAGAATGGTTGAAAATTGAGTTTTAGAGGAAAGTCTTGAGATAATCACAATGAACACAGAGAAAAATAAAAGATAAAAATATCAAAGCAAGTAGAAAGGTGATAATACATGGGGGGTGGGGGCAGAAAACATACAGATAAATTGTGTCCCTGACTTAGTGAATTCAACAAAGGGAACAAAATGTATTTAAAGATATAATGTAAGCAAATTGTCCTGAGAACAAGAAAGAAGTGAACCTGTAGATAGAAAATAAACCCTGACTAATCAACATTGGAACACAACCTATTGAAGTTACTGGTTGCTTGTCAGAAATAAAGAAAGGATAGTTCAAATATCTTGGCTGACGAAATAAGCCACCCACGAGGGAATAAGTGTTCTGTGCTTTTACTTTTTGACAGTAATGTCTAGTGCTAAAATACAGTGCATAAATTCCTAACAGTTCCATGTCGTGAATACAGATTATAATATTGCCAAATACAGAATGCTCAAGGATTGTAATAAGCATGAGTCTCTCTTAAAACAAAATAGTCAATTAAGAGAGAACATAAAAAAATAAAGACTGGAAAAACTATGCTAAAAAGCCTGGATGAACAAGGAGTTATTTAATATTTAACTAAGACTTAGGTAATTACATATGTAAAACAAGATGTGGCTATCATAAACTTTGATAATACAAAAATAATAAAATATAGCTTATACAAGTTAGAAGTAGGGAAAGGAGAGGGTGGGGGGATTATAGGAGTACTGGGTTCACTGCCTGATCTCACATATTTCACAGTCAAGAATAAATTGAAATGTTGGAAAAATTAAATTCTTAGTTTACAGAGTTAATGAGCCTAAACTTATAATGCTTTTTCACCTTTTTTCTTTATTATAGATAGGTTTTTTTTTTTTTTTTTAGTAGCTAACATTTCTTTTTGTGAAGATATTCTTATCCGACCTTATCAATTTCTTCAGTTTCACTTATTTCTTAAAATTAATTAAAATGTTTAACAAATTAATAAGTAGTATTTATTGGAATGATCTTTCCTTAAGAAATTATTTTGATTCATTCTTTTATCTTTTTCCTCATCAGTGTGTATACACATAAACTGGATTACACCTCAACAACAAAGAACACAAAAATCCTCACAACTGGATAGATAAGCAACATCATGATAAATGAAGGAAAGATTGATGTCAAAGATTTCATTTTACTTGGATCCACAGTCAACACCCATGGAAGCAGCAGTCAAGAATGCAAGTGATGTATTGCACTGTGCATATCTGCTGCAGAAGACCTCTTCAAAGTGTTGAAGAACAAAGATGTCATCCAGAGGATTAAGGTGTGCCTGATCCAAACCATGATATTTTCAATCACCTCATATGCTTGTGGAAGCTGGAGAATGAAAAAGGACAACTGAAAAAGAATTGACATATTTGAATTATGGTGTTGGAGAAGAATACTGAATATACCATGGACTACCAGAAAAACAAACAAGTCTGTCTGGAAGAAGTACAGACAGAGTGATCCTTGGAAGTTAGATGACGAGATTTTGTCTCACTTTGGATGTGTTATCAGGAGAGACCAGTCCCTGGAGAATGACATCATGCTCGGTGAGGTAGAGGGTCGGTGAAAAAGAGGAAGACCCTCGATGAGATGGGTTGACACAGTGTCTGCAACAATGGGCTCAAACATAGCAATGATTTTAAGGATGACGCGGGACTGGGCAATGTTTCATTCTGTTGTACATAGGGTCACTATGAGTTGGAACCAACTCCATGGCACCTAACAACAACTACAATAAAAATAATAACAGCTAACACTTCTTACTGAGTGCTTACTCCACACAGGAATTTTCCTAAGCACTGTACATGTACTACTTCGTTTAACCTCATGATACCTCTAAGAAATAAGTGCATTCATTATCACTCCCATTGTAGAGATGAGAGAATTAAGGCATAGTGGGGTTAGGAAAATTACCCAAGCCAATGTTGCTATTAAGTGGTAAATCCAGGATTCTAACCCAGATAATTCTGGCAGTTTGGCCTGGAATTTGTATTACTAACATTAAAGTTTCTGGATAGTGAAATTTTAGGATGACTTGTTTCTTTCATTTTTGTAGTTTTTTTTCTTTTTTCTATTTCTTGAATTATAAATTGTGTGAGTGTGTGTGTATGCACGTGTGCATAGCCAAAAGGTAGAAATGGTCTAAATGTCCATCAACAGTTGAATGGATAAATAAAATATGGTACATGCATACAATGGAGTATTACTCTGCCAAAGAGAAAAATGGGAGTCCCTGGGTGGCACAAATGGTTAATTGCTCACCTACTAGTCAAAAAGTTGGTGGTTCAACCCAGAGGTGCCTCATAACTGTGATCTACTTCTGAATGGTCATAGCCTTCAAAAGACTATGGAACAGTTCTACTCTGCACATGTGGGTTTGCCATGAGTCAGAATCAACTCAATGGCGACTAACGGCAACAGCGAAAAGAGATATGAAGTCCTGATATATGCTACAACATAGATAAATCTAGAAAATATTGTGCTGAGTTAAATAAGTTAAATAAGAAAGCAAAGGACAAATATTGCATGATCCCACTTATATGAAATATCTAGAATAGAAAAGCATATAGAGATCTACGTTTATTAGCGGTTACCTGGGGCAGGCAGGAGGGAGGGCTAAAGGGGAACTCAATGCTTAGGGGACACTGAGCTTCTGTTAAGGGTGATGGTGAAATTTAGAAAGGAATAATAGTGCTGGTTGAACAATATGATAAACATAATTAATGCCACTGAATTGTATACATGAAGAATATTAAAATGGCAAATGTTTTGTTATGTATATATTTATCAACATTTTAGAAAAGTAAAAATTAAAAAAAGGAAATGTGTTAGATGAGAGCTCAGAGGAGGAAGAAGGAAGAGGAGAAAAGGGACAGAGCTGAGAAACATGGGCTTGTGATTAAATCTGAGTTGCTAAAAATAGAAAAGTGTCTTTTAAAAATATCAGGAACATTTCATATTCAGTATAAATGAATTTCTTATATCTTACTGCAATGAGAAGCCCCCAAAGCACTACTTGAGGCAGTTGAGGAATCAAAGAGAATGGTGCATGTCCTAAATTTGGATTTACACTGGATCAGAAATAAATAACAGGTAACAAAACCTAGAGTAAAGGTTGAGAAGTTAATGAAAGATAGAAATTAAAGAAGAGAGTGAGTGGGAGAGATATAAAATCTCAGCAATTTCAAGAACTCTTGTTAAGGGTTTCCCACAGGATGTGGGGTGAGAGGTTTAATTATACAAAGGAGATACTAGTGTCTGAGTCACACACCCATCCTCACAGGAATGTTGTGTGGTACTTTTATTATTTCCGTTCTGACATAGATGAAAGCTAGGGAGTCATAGAGAAGGGAAGAAGCTTGCTCAAGTGTACCCAGCCAGTTTAACGGCAGAGAATGAGTTTACACCCACGATTCCCCGTTTGCAAAGTCTAGAGTCTTTCACTGACACTTCCTATCTTCTGGGTTGTTGTTGTTGTTGTGTGCCATACAATAGATTCCGACTCATAGCAACCCTTTATGACAGAGTAAACTGCCCCAGATAATTTCCTAGGCAATGAATAAGGAAGACTGAGAAAGAATTGATGCCTTTGAATTATGGTGTTGGTGAAGAATATTGAATATAGCATGGACTGCCAGAGGAACAAACAAATCTGTCTGGGAAGAAGCACAGCCAGGATGCTCCTTAGAAGCAAGGATGGTGGGACTTTGTCTCACGTACTTTGGACATGTTATCAGGAAGGACCAGTCTCTGGAGAATGACATCATGCTTGGTAAAGTGGAGGGTCAGTTTGAAAGAGGAAGACCCTTAAAGAGATGGATGGGCACAGTGGCTGAAGCAAGAGCTCAAGCATAACAACAATTATGAGGATGGCACAGGACCAGGCAGTGTTTCGTTCTGTTGCATATAGGGTTGCTATGAGTCGGAACTGACTCGAACGCACATAACAACACAACAACGATCTTTATGCTAGCAAATCACCAACTCTTTTCTCCCAAGGAGCCACTGGTGGATTCCAACCACCAACTTTTCAGTGGCAGCCAAGCCCTTAACCAATGCACCACCAATGAGATATTTCATTATCTCAGTTTAGTAGACACGAGTAATATCAAAAGAGATGTAGGCTGTAATTTAACCTCATCCATTCTGGTGTTTCTGTCAGACTAATCCAGTTATTTTTCAAGTCAATTTGAGTTTATAATTCAACCACTTTCCCGTTTAAAACTTAGTTTCTACTCAAATTCCCCAGGAGGTATCATAATACGTTCCCTGCTATATGATTAATAGACCTTGAGTTACAGCAGCAGAGGTTGTCAACCAGAAGTGTCTATCTAAGGGAATAATCCCTCCCCTTGACATCTTAATGTTACATAGTGTCCCCTGATGCCTCCTAGGAAATGTGGCCACTTCCTGTGGTGACTCAGTCTCCACCTCTTACATGCTTGGGGCTGCTGCTGCTCTGAGATTTAGCTGCCTGTACCATCTTATGCCTGGCTTGTGCAGCGTCTGCCTCTATTTCCTTCCTAATTCTTCATGACAATTCTCCAGCTCTAGTGCGAAGCTGCCTTCATCCCTGGAATATGGCCCATGGAAACTATCCAGGTCTCCTCTATGCTCCATGAGAGCCTCAGGAAAAGATGGCAGGGAATGCTTCAAGAAATTCTTGCAGTCAGTCAAGTTATGATCCTGTGTCCATCATCCTGCTGATATGTGAGTGGAACCATCAGTGGTACTGCCACTCTCTATGGCCCCAAGAAGGGAAAGTGGACACTTGTCTGTTTTGCTTTTGAATTTCCAAACTTCAAAGCAGGCTTTCCTTGTATCCTCTTGCACTCAATCCATTTTACTCCATCCTCCTTCTCTGCCTGTTATATGATTATTTGCTTGAAGATCAAGGGGTACCAAGTGTTACTTGCCAGGTGATATTGTTACTTATTAAGCTCTTAAGGTGAGACTGGAAAAAATTCTCTAGAAATCAGACCTTGGAACTATATGGGAGATCTCTAAACCTTCGTGATTTATGAGTTGATTCATTTTAAAAAAGTCTACTGGTCCACATAAAATATCAAAGTGGTGGGAAATGCCTAAAAAAATGTTAAATTATAAAGAAATTTAGTATATATGAGATCAAATAAAGAAAAATTAATACTGTGTGAATTCAGTGACTAAATTGTGCCTGGATTAATTAATTAGGCAATGAACATAAGAATGTGTTTTTCATATTATTTTTGTGTACAGTATTTGTAATAAAACTGTTCATAAGATGAGCAGACCAGACATTGAGAAGTGTTAATTAATTTTAGAAATGGAAATTTTCAATTGTTAAAGTACTTTCTCATCATCTCCTTCAGAAAAGTTGCATAGCACACCATATACTAGGTGATTTTTCTCCTATAAAATTGCATTTTTTTTCATTTTTCACATTCTTTTAGAAGTAACATAAACATAGTCAAATTAATTTTCACACATCTGTCTTGAGATAATTTCCACAATTGCTCCAATGACTTCCCACTAGGAATTCTGTGAAACCTTTGTATCTCTATTAACTTGTAATTCTCATTGAAAAATAGTTAGGGTCAAGCTGAAGCTTCTGATTGTACGGAGTCCCAAAAGTTCAGTGGTTTACATAAGTAGAAAACTATTTTTTTTAATATGTAACAGCTCATCTGGCTTATCTTCCACTTTCTTCCTGGGTGCATGGTCAGGAACCTGGTGAACCAGCCTTCTCCAACCTGGAGCCCTTAGAGGTATAACTGTCTTCTTATGATGGAATGGTACCAAAGTTCTTCCTTTGTTGCTTTTGTGGTTTAAGTAGGTGCTGAAGATTCAAAAAGATTCAATAAGTAACATCTTTTTTCTCTATTCGTATTTTGAACCTTTTAAAAATGAAAACAAGAAAAGTAAGGGAGATGTGCAATAAAAATGGTAATTTTATTACTGATAAAGCTGATATTGGAGGTCATGACATATCTATGGGTTAGTGGGAATCATTATAAGAAACCTAAGAAATATACAGACTTACCTATTCAATTATGCAAAAGGGAAGAAATATCAGAAGTGGGACAAAATGGCTTACCCCCAACACAGAGAAGATAAGGGGGTGAGAAGGACTCACATGTCTTGGCCATGAAAAGTAAAAAGGGATTGAAAGTTTATACGATTAATTGTCAAAAGTGAAAGAAACACTTTAAAGCACATAATGGAGCTTTCATTGTATCATCTCATAAGCATGAAAATTCCACAGATCTGGGACTGTTACAACAAGGATGAAAATGATCAATCATGCAATCAAGATGCATTGATAATTACTGGTGATTGGAATGTGAAAGTTGGAAACAAAGAAGAAGGATCCATAGTTGGAAAATATGGTCTTGCTAATCGAAATGACATAAGAGATCACATGATAGGACGTCACTTTGAGGACTAAGTTGTGCATGACCCAAGTCATGATATTTTCAATCACCTCATATGCATGCAAAAGCAATGAATAAGGGAGACCAAAGAACTGATGCCTTTGAATTATGGTGTTGGCAAAGAATATTGAATATACCACAGACTTCCAGAAGAATGAGCAAGTCTGTTGTGGAAGAAGTACAGCCCAAGTGCTTCTTGGAAGCGAGGATGGTGAGACTTCATCTCATGTACATTGGACATGTTATCAGGAGGGACCAGTCCCTGGAGAAGAACACTATGCTTGGTAAGGCAGAGGATCAGCAAAAGAGAGGAAGACCCTCAGCAAGCTGGATTGACACAGTTGCTGCAACAATGGGCTCAAACATAGCAACCATTGTGAGGGTGGCTCAGGACTGGGCAGTGTTTTGTTCTATTGTACATAGGGTCACTATGAGTTGGAACTGACTCAACGGCACTTAACGACAACAGCACATTCTACTGTTGCTACAAAGTATTCCCAGAGTAATTGTTGTCCTGGTGTTCAGTGACATCCTCAGCAGATCCCACAAAAAACAATTTATTTATAATAATCTTGCTAAATGTCACTTGTTCCTTTTTTAACTTATCTCCCACTCACTCCTTATCTTCAGGATCTTGAAGGGATATTTGGAGTAGACCCAGATTTCGGCTTTCACCTCCTATTCCTACCCTTCACATATTCTACAGTCTGGCCATGTTGTTATTGTTGTTAGGTGACATTAAGTCGGTTCCGACTCATAGCTTTCCTATGTACAACAGAACGAAACACTGCCTGTTCTGCACCATCCACAAAATCGTTGTTATGCTTGAGCCCAATGTTGCAGCCACTGTGTCAATCCATCTTGTTGAGGGTCTTCTTCTTTTCACTGACCCTCTACTTTACCAAGCATGATGTTTTTTCTCCAGGGCCTGATCCCTCCTGATGACATGTTCAAAGTATGTGAGACGTAGTCTCACCATCCTTGCTTCTAAGGAACATTCTGGTTGTACTTCTTCCAAGACAGATTTGTTCTTTTGGCAGTCCATGGTATATTCAATATTCTTTTCCAACACCATAATTCAAAGGCATCAATTCTTCTTTAGCCTTCCTTATTCGCCTTCCAGCTTTCGTATTCATATGAGGCAATTGAAAATACCATGGCTTGGGTCAGGCACCTTAGTCTTCAAGGTAACATCTTTGCTTTTTTAACACTTGAAAGAGATCTTTTGCAGCAGATTTGCACAATGCAATGTGTCATTTGATTTCTTGACTACTGCTTCCATGGGCGTTGATAGTGGATCCAAGTAAAATGAAATCCTTGACAACTTCAATCCTTTCTCCATTTATCATAATGTTGCTTATTGGTCCAGTTGTGAGGATTTTTGTTTTATGTTAAGGTATAATCCATACTGAAGGCTGTGGTCTTTGATCTTCATTAGTAAGTGCTCAAAGTCCTCTTTCAGCAAGCAAGGGCAATCTGGCCATCTCTCCTGCTATTTCTGTGCACTACGTAAGCCTTCCAACCTCTATGCTATTGTTCACGCAGATCCCTCTCCCGGAATGCATCCCTCTCCCATAGACTGGAACCTCATTCTGTCCCTTTAAGTTGATGTTGTTAGTCACTATCAAGTTGTGTCTGACTCATGATATCCTTATGTATAACAGAACAAAATGCTGCCAAGTTCTATGCCATTTTCATGATTGTTAGTTTGAGTCCATTGTTGAGGTTATCATGTCAATCCATATCATTAAGTGTTTCCCTTTTTTGGCTGACCCTTTACTTTGTCAAACATGATACCCTTTTCCAGAGATTGGTCCCTCCTGATAACACGTCCAAAGTAAGTGAGACAAAGTCTCACCATCCTTACTTCTAAAGAGCTTTTTGGCTGTACTTCCTCCAAGAGAGATTTGTTTGTTCTTCTGGCAGTCCATGTTCTATTCAATATTCTTTCTCAACACTGCAATTCAAATGCATCCACTCTTCTTTGTTCTTCCTTTTTCATTGTCCTGCTTTTGCATACCTTAAAAATACTGTGGTTTGGGTCAGGCACACCTTAGCCATCAAAGTGACGTTTTTGCTTTTTAACACCTTAAAGATATCTTTTGCAGCACATTTGCCCAACGCAATACATCGTTTTATTTCTCTTTTTTTTTTTTTAAAATATTTTACTGTACTTCAGGTGAAGGCTTACAGAACAAATAGTTTCTCATGAAACAGTAGTACACATGTTGTTTTATGACATTGG
>NW_004444154.1:768142-800266 GCF_000243295.1 Trichechus manatus latirostris
CCTTCTGATAACATGTCCAAAGTACGTGAGACTAAGTCTTGCCATCCTCGCTTCTAAGGAGCATTTCAGCTGTACTTCTTCCAAGATAGATTTGTTCATTTCTCTGGCAGTCCGTGATATAGTCAATATTCTTCACCAAGACCATAATACAAAGACATCAATTCTTCTTTTATCTTTCTTATTCATTGTCCAGCTTCGCATGCATACAAGGCAATTGAAAATAAAGTCTCTGGGTGGCACAAATTCTCCACTCAGAGTGCCTGGGTTAAGAGGCCTGGTGATCTAATTCTGAAAAATCAGCCACTGAAAACCCTATGGGGTACAGTTCTAATCTGATCCACATAAGGTGGCCATGAATCAGAATCAATTTGACAGCAACTTTTTTTTTTTTAATTAACTTGTTGATGTTAGTTACCATCCAGTCTGCTCTGCTCATGGTGACTTTATGTATAACAGAACAAAACTTTGTTGCCTCGTCCTGTGCCAGCTTCATGATCATTGTTAGGTTTGAAGTCCATTGTTTTGGCTACTATGTCAATCCATTTCATTGAGGTTTTCCCTGACTCTCTACTTTACCAACCACGACGCCCTTTTCTAACAATTGGTCTTTTCTTTATTAACATACAGCTTTGAAAAGAGCTTCACTGCCTAGGTGGAAGACACTGAGAGAGACATTTATTCTGAAACCATTAATAGGAAGTACCACTTCTTAAGTATACTGTTTGTGTTATCACATGCTATCCTCTTAATCATCCTGGAAAGTGGATGTTATTGCACCTACTTTTCATATAAGGAAAAGAAGGCTCAGAGAGGTGAATTAATTTGTCTAAGATTGCATACTTATTCAGAACTGGAGCTGGAATTGAATCTCAGTCTGGTAAAGCTTATATTCTGCTTTCAAAATACCTGTGTCACCTCCTGTCTCACTGCCAGCTTTAACTCCTGAGCATTCAAAGGAGCAAGAGAGCTGGGAGCAAGTGGAAGGTGCAATTCTTTGCCTGATCTGCACCCATTCATTCCCTGAGCCCTGTAATAGCAAAACTGCTCAGGAGCAGCAATCTATTTCTGATGAAAGAATAGTCACAAATCATCTTGTTAGCCCTCATTATTCTGCAACGATACAAGCCCTTACTACAAGATGGAAGAATATATTTTGAAAGGCGTCTCTGAGAAATTGTCCCAGTGGAATTTCACAAATGATGGAAGAAAATATTCTCAATTATTCAACACCTAGAGATAAGAATAAGCAGGGTTTATTTCTGGGCATGGAGAGTTATCAACATCAGCATGGGCATCAACAGGCAGATGTGCATGTGGGCCAATTAGACTCTAGACATTGAGAGTCAGTGAATTCAAACACTTCACCAAAGGAAGGCATTTTTATCCCCATTTTAGAGATTAGGAAGCTGAGGCTCTGAGAAAAATGTGTTACCCCTCTTCACAGTGAGAGTGGCAGAATCCGGATTAGAACTTAGATCTTCTCTCATTGTCCAGTGCTTTTTCACTGTGCTGCATTGTGCTGTCAAAAGTCTTATGATTAGATAACAGTAATGGAGGTCACTGTCGAAGACGGCAGATTATTCCTACTCAGAGACAGCTGATTAACAAATCCCAAGTCAACCCTTTGCTGGAATGCCACAGGACTCTCCTGATCCCACACTGGAAAACACTTTTATAAAGGCAATGCATAGAGACAGGGACAGGTTGCTCATAAAATTTGCCAAAGAGGGAGGAATTGGTGGCTTAGATGATTAATAAAAGACATCCAATTAAAATAATCTCCAGCAGCTTGAATGCTGGACCAAAATATAAAAACAATTAAGCAGAAATCATTTATGATAAAAGGTAAAACTCATTTCACAAGTGCAGGTGGGAAGAGGCCTGAGTGGGCAGTTATTCATTGAGAAATAACTGAAGGATGTAGTTGATTACAAACCTTACATGCCCCAACAGAGGACTGATGGGTTGAAGGAGCAGTGTGGCAGGGTCTGGGCAGTTATAGCCCCATATTTCTGCACAGTGGACACATCACAGGTGAAGCAAAGTACTTCATTCTTGGGGCTACCTTTAGAGGAATACAGACAAACCAGACTTGAGAGATTTTGTGCTTGATCCTTTGCCATGCTGCTCCGTCTGCAAGGAGCCCCTGGGTGGCACAAAGAGTTAAGTGCTGGGCTACTAACCAAAAGGTTGGCAGATTAAACCCACTCAGAGGTGCTTTGGAAGAAAGGCTTGGTGATCAGTTTCCAAAAGTTCACAGCAATGAAAACCCTATGAACACACTCTTACTCTGACATAGGTGAGGTTGCCATGAGTTGGAATCAGCTGGACAGCAACTCGTGGGAAATTTTTTTTTTTTTTTTTTTTTTGGTTTAGTCCCTCTGCTTAGAATGTCTTTTCCCTGGTGCCACCAAGTGGATTCAACATATACTTCAAGAACCAACAAAATCATACCCATGGCGGTTGAGTCAATTCTGACTCACAGTGACCCTACAAGACAGAGTAGAACTGCCCCAAAGGTTTTCCAAGGAGTGCAAAAGTGGCTGGTGGATTTGAACTGCCAAGCTTTTGTTTAGCAGCCGTAGTGCTTAACCACTGTGCTACCAGGGCTCCCACCCTTCAAGGCTCCCCTCAAGTGCTTCCTTCCCTGTGAAGCCTTCTTTGTCATCTCCGGGCATAAAATGTCTCTATGAAAGGAATGACCCCAAGGCTGAGTTTGTGGGGCTATCTTTCCCCCCACTAGGCAAGGAGTCCTGTCTGCTAGAGTCTCCATGCCTTTACACTCCATGACCCTATAAGGTGCTCCTCAAGTGGGATAGGTCATTGTCATTACGTAACTTCAGTTCACACATCACACAAAACATTTTCTGAAGAATTCATTAATACTCAGTATGTCAAGGAGCCAGCAATGATGGCTCCACAATTTTTTTTATGCCTCGGGTCTTTAAGCCTCCCTTTATCCATGTAATATAAGAAAAGGGGAATGTTATCTCCGTGCTCTACAATGCTTCAATTCAGATCAATGCAATCCGAGCTATGTCAAATAGTATATTGTGAAATATTGAATTTCACAGAAAGACAGAGCTTCAATTTATTTATCTTTTTTTATTTTTTGCTGGCATGCCCATCTAATGCGAAGAATAAGTCCACTGCAGATTCTTCTTTAGACATGATACCTAAGGAAGATGAAAGTGCAATTACATTCTGTTGTCGTGCGGCCGTTTGAAAGGAGTTAAAGCAGGTGTTTGAGAGAGAGACAATGAAAGCCTCACAAACAATGAGTTGTAGAACATCGAGCTGGCGAGAGGGATGGGTATTTTTAAAATGATGACAAGCTACAATAGGCTTGGGAGTCATTTCAAGTGTCTGTCAGGCATCAGTCAAACAATAATTCTCTATTTGTTTGCTAGGAGCCAGTGAACTTGCTGAGAGAACACTTTCAACTCGGCTGAACATAATTGCTTCCTGAAAATAGATTTTGATGAGTGAATTGAGACTACTCCCTTCTAGCTGAGGCCCGTTAGAGTTTTGTAGAATTTACAAAACCCTTTCCCACACAGCAGCTTTCACATTGTTCTGAGCACTGGGCTAGGCACTGGCAATATCATATAAATCAGATGTGACTTATGCCCTAATAGGAGAGTGGAGGAGACAGACACTAGCAAATAATCTCACAAGCAAGAATATCATTGACATTCTTTAAAATTAGAAAAAAAGGTCTTTATTAACTTACATCTCTATTAACTTACATCTTTATTAACTTACATCCTAGAAACGAGCATCACTGACTAGGCAGAAGACGCTGAGAGCCATTTTTTTCTTTAGAATCCATTTTATTAATCAAAAGTACCAGTTCTTAAGCATAATATTTGTGTTATCCCATGCTGTCCTGTTAACCATCCTGCTTAGCGGAGGCTATTGCATTTTCAATATATCAATAGTTTTGAAAATTAAGTCTATTAGAGGTGCCTCTATAGCAATTTTGGAGATACGGGGGCTTTAAGGAAAAGTTAAAAAAGCACCTGGGTGGAACAAGTGATTTGCTCTCCACTGCTAACCTAAAGATTGGTGGTTCAAACCCAGATAGCAGTGCCATGAAAGAAAGGCCTGGAGATCTGCTTCTGTAAATGTTACAGTCAAGAAAATCTTACAGAGTCGTGCTACTCTGTAACACATGGGGTCTCCAGGAGTGGGAATTGACTCAACAACAGCAGATTTAAGGAAAAGTTCTGGTTTCTACCCCTGTTCCAATTAATGGTGCTCAGATTTTGTAGGAGAGATTGGTGTTTGTAATAAGCTTTTGCTTCAAAAACAAATTCTACTGCATACAAATGCCAAAGATCCCTGTCTTTTACCTTTAGGAGAACTGAGAAATGTGTTATGTGATAGAGTAATTATACTTTCAAAGGGGTGGGACTGTTTTTAAGCACAGCGTTTTTATGTTTATATTATTGAATCCGTGTGTATTTACCTAGGGGAAGTTTCTGATTTCCTTAGAGAAGTGAGGCTCTGTTCTCTAAGACTCTCATATGTGGCTCAAGAAGGGTGTCAGTACAGGTCAGCCACCTGGTTCACCAGTGCCAAACAGACCCATCAGTCAGGGTGTCTGCAGTTTTTGCTAGGTATTAGATGCCTTGTGCTCTGTTTTTGCGCAGAAAGAGGCAGCTGACCTTTGCAAGAGAGGCCTGCCTCCTTACCAATCACTGTACAGATCTGACTTCCCTTTCAAAGGTTAGGCATATTGTCTTGGTCTTTGCTCTATCTGAGCTTTGGCTTTCCTGGGATCTTTCCTTCTGGGTCAGTTGTAGGGGTTAATTAGCAGAGGGAGAGGCTAATGGTGCCTCACAAAGAGTTTACAGTCTTCCAGGAAGGCGGTCTTCAAAAGTGTAATTTCAATAACAAGAGAAAAATATTTGATAGGATTATCAACAGAGTCTATTATTGTTAATAAGTCAAGAAAAGTCTCTCAGAAAAAGTGACCTTTAAACTAAAATCTGAATGAGTTATACCACATTCATTCCACTCATATATACTAAATTTCAACTCTGTACTGGGCCGTATTCTAGGCACTGGAACTTCAACAGTGAATAAAACAGACAAAACACCCCGCCTTCTTAAAGACTCCATTCTATTGCCTACATGTACCTGGGATGTGGAGAGTGAGAGGGTGAGGTGAGAGTTTGGCTCGAGTTCAGAGCATGCTAAGTTCCAGGTACAGTCACAAACAGTTACATAGTCAGGATATATAAGTCCTCATACAATTTCTCTCACTTAGTGCTGCTTTAAAACCATACATCATTTCAAAACCATTTCTGAATTTGCTCTAAAACTATCATGGAGGATAGTGTTGGCTGTATCACTGAGTAGCTCCTATAGAATAACCCATGTGGAAATTCATTGTGAAGTTTGAGTTATGAAAACCTTTGCCTCCTCTGGGCAACTGTTGTTGTTGTTAGGTGCCATTAAGTTGCTACTGTTCATAAGGTTTTCACTGGCTAATTCTTTCCAGAAGTGGACTGTCAAGTCCTTCTTCCCAGACTATCTTAGTCTAGAAGCTCAGCTGAAACCTGTCTGCCCTCCATGGGTGACCCTGCTGGTATTTGAATACTGGTGGCATAGCTTACAGCATCACAACAACATGCAAGTCCCCACAGTATAACAAACTGACAGATGTGTAGGGGAAAAGAATATTGAATATTACCATGGACTGTCAAAAGAATGAACAAATCTGTCTTGAAAGAAGTACAACCAGAATGCTGCTTAGAAGCCAGAATAGCGAGACTACGTCTCACAGAGTTTAGACATGGTATCAGGAAGGATCAGACCCTGGAGAAGGACATCATGCTTGGTAAAGTAGAGGGTCAGCAAAAAAAGAGGAAGACCCTCAACGAGATGGATTGACACAGTGGCTGCAACAATGAGTTCAAACATACCAGCAATTTTGAGGATGGTGCAGAATAGGGTAGAGTTTCGTTCTGTTGTACCTAGGGTCGTTATGAGTCAAAACTGACTTGCTGTTGTTGTTGTTAGGTGCCGTCAAGGCAGTTTCTACTCATAGCCACCCTATGTACAAAAGAACGAAACACTGCCTGGTCCTGCGCCATCCTCACAACTGTTGTTATGCTTGAGCCCATTGTTGCAGCCATTGTGTCAATCAATCTCGTTGAGGGTCTTCCTCTTTCTTTGCTGACCTCCATTTACCAAGCATGATGTCCTTCTCCTTCCTCATCACATGTCCAAAGTGAGACATGGTCTCTCCATCTTTATTTCTAAGGAACATTCTGGATGTTCTTCTTCCAACACAGACTTGTTGGTTCTTCTGGCAGTCCATGGTATATTCACTATTCTTTGTCACACCACAATTCAAATGCATCAATTCTTTGGTCTTTCTTATTCATTGTCCAGCTTTCTCACACATATGAATTGATGAAAAACACCATGGATTGGATCAGACACACATCAGTCCTCAAGGCGTCGTTTTTGCTTTTCAACACTGTAAAGGGGTCTTTTGCATCAGATTTTCCCAATGCTATAAGTAATTTGATTTCTTGACTACTATTTCCATTGACACATTGTGGATCCAAGTAAAATGAAATCCTTGACAACTTCAATATTTTCTCTGTTTATCATGATGTTGCTTATTAGTCCATTTGTGAGAGCAGCTAGAGTAATGAAATTTAGTAATGTAACTCTTTTTCTCTTTTTTCTCTGGCTACCAGAATGATCAAAGACAAATTAGTTACCAACCGTCATGCTTCAAATATTTGCTTCTCATTCATTTATTGTTTTAAATTTATAGTTTATTGCATTGCTAGGTGAGTGCCATTTCTTACTGTGATAAATATACATGTAAGAAAACATTTGCCACTTCAGGAATCTCACATGCACAGTTCAGTGACATTAATTATGTTCATTGTATTGTTCAACCATCACTTTGTCTGTTCCCAAATTTCTCCATCATCCTCAACAGAAGCTCAGTGTTCCCTAAGCATTGAAAGAAAGACTCAGTGAGTGTTCTTTTGAGATGAGTTAGTCTAGTCCCCGAATATGAGCTGTAGTTAGACAACTGTCAAGAATAATTACTCAGAGTTTTCTGAGGTTATTTTCACTCTGTTTGACTATATATTCAATAGCATTTGCTGTAAAGATAATGTAAGGGGCCAAGAGGGCATGGATCCCTATTCTCTCTCAAATGAATATTTGGCATCTTTCTTCATTTATATGTTCATTATCTCTCTACTAGCTGGGTTTCTTTGCTTATTCATGCTACTCTCCCTCTGCTAACTTTGTCTTGCCTATAGTTTTGGATACCCACCCTACTCCCCATCTTTGACTTTTTCTTTTGGTAGTTCTAGATGCATTCTTTTGGCTTCTGTTTATGTTACTCACTACCTTGATCCTTCTGTTTTCCTATTTTAAACAAATTAGTAAGGCATCTGGTTGGATCATCTTTTTATTCCAGTCCATAGGCCACAATTCAGATGTCAGTGATTAGTTTATCCATGTTCAGGTGTCCATTCTGGTCACAAAATGCAGCAGCTGTTTCTTACCAAGAATGGAAGAGCTATCTTTGGAAGGAGGAAATGGTGGACCAGAAACAATATCTCTGTGTAAGTGACTTTCCTGATGCAGCCCAGGGACAGGAATGGAGAACTTTGATAAACCCACCCCAACACCTCAATGCTCTTGTATGTGCTGCTCCTTCTGCATGGAACTTGGAGCACTCTTTCTTCCCACAGCTCCTTAGTTTCACTCCCCCTTCCACCCTGCATTGAACTTGTGTTCATCCTTTGCGGCTCAGTTCACCCATCATCTCCCCTAAGAAGGTTTCCTTGGCTCCTCTCCTTATTCAGACCTTTCCACTCTGCTCTCAGAAAACTCTGTACTTCCCTTTATCATAGTCTTTCACCATTTTATCATTGTTGTTGTTAGTTGTCATTGAGTCTACTTTGCCTCATGACAACCTTACATACAACAGAATAAAACCTTGCCCAGTCCAGCGTCATCCTCACAATAGTAGGCATGTTATTGTCCATCACTGCAGCTATTGTTCCAATCCATCTCACAGGCTGGCCCTCACCGTTGTTGACCCTCTACTTCACCAAACATGATGTCCTCCTTCAGCAATTTGTCTGTCCTAATGGTGTGTCCAAAACAAGCAAGTCAGACAGTATTCTGTTGTGATCCATAGGGTTTCCTTGGCTAATTTTTGGAAGTAAATCACAGATCTTTCTTCCTAGTCTATCTTAGTCTGGAAGATCCACTGAATCTTGTCCAACATGAGTGACCCTGCTAGTATTTGAAATACCGGTGGCATAGCTTTCAGCATCAGAGCAACACACAAGCCACCCCAGTATGACAAAATGAAAGGTGAGTGGTGGGCAATTTTAATAGAGTTGTCTTTTTTTTTTTTTTTTTCTTTTTGATTTGGCTCCCCTGATAGGTCCTAACTACTCTAATGGCAGTTTTTGCCTTTCATTTACTTACCTCTAGCTTCTGAAATAAAGTATATCTCATAGTAGGATATACTATCAGATGTTGTTGTTGTTGTTAGGTGCCATCAAGTCAGTTCCAACTCATAACAACTTGATGTACAACAGAACGAAACACTGGCCAGTCCTGCGCCATGCTCATAATTGTTGTTATGCTTGAGCCCATTGTTGCAGCCACTGTGTCAGTCCATCTCGTTGAAGGTCTTCCTGTTTTTTGCTGACCCTCTACTTTACCAAGCATGATGTCCTTCTCCAGGGACTGATCTTTCCTGACAACATGTCCAAAGTAGGTGAGACATAGTCTTGCCATCCTTGCTTCTAAGGAGCATTCTGGTTGTATTTCTTCCAAGACAGATTTGTTCATTCTTTTGGCAGGCCATGGTATATTCAATATTCTTTGCCAACACCACAATTCAGAGGCATCAATTCTTCTTCTGTCTTCCTTATTCATTGTCCAGCTTTTGCATGCATATGAGGTGACTGAAGACACCATGGCTTGGGTCAGGCGTACCTTAGTCTTCAAGGTGATATCTTTGCTTTTCAACACTTTAAAGAGGTCTTTTGCAGCAGATTTACTATACTATGAGATAGAGGAAGGGAATTTGGACTCCCTTGTATACCAAGTCAAGATAAGGACAGCTTTTCTGGACAGATACTGAGCAAGTGTTCACATCTATTTTCTCATACTCCAGAATGAGAATTAAAAGTTCCAGTTAACACATTGAGACCAAAACAAAGTGTTCCTTTCTATGGATTGGGGCTTGAAATTTCTTCTTTTGCCATTCTCTTCTTGTCTGTCATCTAGATCCATAAATTGTGTTAACTTGCCCCTACACTTATCATTTTCTTATAATCCATCATCCCTTCTCTAGTAGCTCTTCCATGTAACCCTTCCTTGCATCATATTGAAATCAAATCCTTGCTTTTTATTTGAAACCTCCCGACACAGACTTTGAAGGTGTTTGCTTTAGAAGAGATTTGGGGAATTAGAATTCACGGGTTTGAGAAACGAGGTCCACTTCTCAGTAAGTAGGTGGCTATAAACAAGTCACTTAATTTCCTCATCTGTAATATTGAAATCTTAATCCTTTTACTACCCACTTCAAGAATTTCTGGGACTATGCAATAAGGTAATGCACAGGAGAGAATTTTGGAAACACTTTGCAAATATTAGTGCCAATTATTATTCAACTTCCTTTTCTTGTTCCATTCTATCTCCAGTCTTCTTTGCTTATTTACAATCTCTGTCTTCTAGAAAGGACTTAAGACAACTGTCTCGCAACATATCTTTCTGAAACTGTATGAATTCAGTTTAACAAATATTGATCTCCTGTTGTATTAACATAAGTGAGCACTTGCTATGCCTTGGGAGCTGCACAAATTATATCACTGAAACCACACAACAAAGCACTTGACATAAGTATTTTTATGTGTCTTTACCTGAAGATGATTGCATTGAGGCTTACAGATGTTAAATAATTTGTTTCAGATTCACCACAGAAGTTGTATAGTCTGTATTTAAACTCGGATCTCTTGGACTCCAAAGTCTATGCACTTAACTGTTATTCTGCACCACCCTCATGTCCTGTGGCCCCAAATGAATCACTGTTGATATTCAACTAATCCTTCTTTCACAAACATTCCAAACATTATTCTGAAACTCTTGTCAAATTAGTGGATGGAGTTTGTGATTGTAGCCACACAGCATTCAGTGAACCCACTTGTGCTCTGTGTTCCTTCAGAAGATGACTCATTTTCTCTCTGTAATTTTGGTCTCACTTGTCTCTCTAATCGGAGTCCGAGATTACTAGAAAAGGTTGGGGGTGACATGTACATACTCTGTTACATGTCAGGTTCATTTCTTTGGCGCAAGTTAATGTAAATAGGTAATTGTGTTGTATATGAGGGTTAGAAGCTTATTATGTCACATATCACAGTGTTCAATTTCAAAACTCAGAATCTTTTATTCTTTTCCCTCAGGCAGCAGAAATCATTGACTCAGAAAATGGAAATGTGAACTTCTGAGTTTTGAGGGAATTGAGAACGTCACCTAATCCAGACTTCATTCTGGAGGTGTGATAATGAAGGCTCAGATCAGGAAAGTAACTGATCTTGCAGAGCTAGACTACAGCCTATGGGTTTTGAGTGGCTCAGCTTCTGATCTTTCATATAATCCATCATTGTGCATTTAAGAATGGCAACATGTAAGAGTGGAAACAAGAGTCGACTACAAGAGGGGGAATGGAATTGTGTGTCTTGCTCTGCCCACCTGCTGTGAGACACTGGGTGAGGCATCTCATGCTTCTGACATTCAGTTACTTCTAGAAAATGAAGAACAATGTCTAGTGTTCAGATCATCTAAAAGGCCCTTCAAGCTTGGCTATTCTGTTCATTAACGTTGGCACTATGTTCTGCAAAGTGGAGGACATGATATAGAATACATGGTCTTTACTCTTAAGGAACTTCATAAGGAGTTCTATGCTGCACACACAACATGCACAAACACACACACAAACAGTCCATGAAATTGAGAACAGTACACTAATTTTATGCTGAAACACATGAAAATAAAAACTCATGTTTTATAAATTCAGAGTTAGAGAGATCATTATGAGATGGCACTATTTGATAAGTTCTCATGATGAAAGCAAAGCTGGTTTTTTTTAAAGGCTGTAAAAATATGGATTATACATAATTTGCCAATTCAACATTTTTTCATGTGTACAGTTCAGTGACACCACTTACATCCATCATGTTGTACAACCATCGCCGATACCCACTGCCAAACTCAGCTCTTCCTAAATAATGATTCTCCCTTTGAGCTAGGTCTTGAAGGACCACAGAGACAGGAGTGGAACCAAAGAGCCACACAGAAAGACCAGAACTGGCAGATGGGGTAAGTGGGAATAAGCATAACAGGAAAGGGCTGCATAGGAGACCACACAGCTGCTGTGAAAGCCAGTTCAGAGGACAGTGATTATGTTTTTGGAAAGGAGCATGTAGTTTTGGTTCAAACATTTTTGGAGTTCTTACTATGTATGGTGTCCTGTGCCAAGCTTCAAGTTACAACATTGAACAGGGTAGACATAGTTCTTTTCTGTATGGATCTTCAGCTTGAGAGGGGGACCATTAATTAGGAATGATTAAAAATTAGATGAAATGAACATTGTGAAAGGGAAGCCCCAAGGTCTGGGAGTGAAATCAGAGACCTCAATAAAGTTCTCTGGAATATCTGCCATATCACCCACCCCCTCCTTTCCTTACACATTGTTTAAGGCTCGGGGATGGTCACTGTCATGTAGCACTTCATAACTCTTGATGATATAGTTGTTTAATTACATATTTCTTCTTCACTATATTATGAATTAATAGAGACCAGTAGTTGTACTACTTATGCTTGTAACCCCAATGCCTAACCAAGGGTTTAGCACATAGTAGGTTGTTGTTGATGTTAGCTATTGTCAAACTGGCTCCCAACTTATGGTGACCCCATGAACAATGGAAAGAAATACTGCCAGGTACTGCACCATCCCCATGTTCAGTTTGTTGATGGGGTTGTTGTGATCCATAGGGTTTTCACTGGCTGATTTTCAGAAGTAGATCACCAGGACTTTCTTCCTAGTCCATCTTAATCTCAAAGCTTCACTGAAAGCTGATCAGCATCACAGCAATACACAAGCCTCCACTGACAAATGGGTAGTAGGTGCTCATGAGGTGCTCTGGGTAGGAATCAAACCCAGATACCCCTCCTAGAAGACAAGACTTCTACCACTGAACAACCACTGTTCCCGTATTTAGTAGATAGAGGGAGGGAATAGAGTATCGTCTTTCTTAGTCTGTGAAGAACACATCACCATTCGCTGCTTTTCTCTAAATGGACTCTGCCATGATAGTGCCAATGCTTTTGTAAACCATCAAGCTAGGATAAGTTCACATCAGGGCCAGCCTTCTCTGTCCTGATACTGTATGTGCATTGTTGCTTAGCAAATCTGTTTAGGAAATATTACTTGATCAGCAGGCAAACACAAGCTCAGTCTGAAAGAAGAGCAATAATTTAATGCATGCATGAATGTTTGGGGCTGCATTATGCATAATATCATTAACTGAAAGAGGTGTGGAGAAGCAAGGGGTATCTAGGAGTCTACGATTACTGTTTTGTAATTTCGTATTACCATTCCTCCTTTTCCTAACTTGAATCTTATGTTTTCAATGAGGAAAGGACTGGATTTCAGAAGAGGATTAAATAAATAAGTCATATTAAAATGAAAAAATGGGTAAATAGAATATAATGTGGAATAAAATGCAAATTGGATTTAGGCAAACAATTTTATACAGCCTTACCATCCAACCCTATCCTGCTGCTTCAAATTCCTATGGTGGATTCCATGCACGGTTCCATTACATGTTGCCACTCAAGGGCATTTGATGTTTTCTCTCTCTGGAAATTCATTTGCATTTAAATGATTTGAAATAATCATAAAAGCCAAGTGCTATGAAGTTTGAAATTAGTTACTGTCTATAAATTGCGATGCCATTAAAAGATGATTGTGGAGAGCTTTGCTGTCTCAAATGTAGGCAGATTAAAATCAAACAAAGTACACCTTGTTACAAACCTGTAAGGAATGATGGGTACAGAGTTAAATTGATTTATTCTCCTACCAGTGCCTATAAACTTGACGTACTTGAGTTTATTTGCAAAGTAACAAACTTTTTCATCTGGCCTGTATCTGTCCTCTTTAAATCTACTGATACTTTTTTACACTTCCTAGATTCAATTCTTATCCTTTAAGGATAAATAAAAAGAAGGGAACTGGGTTACATTTCCTTTTTAAAGCAGCAGATCTGGTGGCATGTTTTAGAAAAGAAGCTTAATAACCTGTAGGTGCATGTTTGAAGACCTCAGGTCAGAGTTACTTTCAACATGGAAATTCCTATTCTGACCATCCTAGAAGACCCTTGAGGCAGTATAGTAGTAGTTAAAAGTGCATGCTCAGAAGTCAGATACTCTGGTGTCAAATGACAGTTCTGACAATTACTGAGTTGTGTGATCCTGGGTAAATTGCTTAATCTTGCTGTTTCTAAGCTGGGAGTAATGGTAACAGCATCTTTATTATAGTATTATCATGATAATCAAGGAGTCTTTGTGGTGCAGAGGTTAAGTGCTCGGCTGCTAATCGAATGGTCGGCAGTTTGAATCCACCAGCAGCTCCGCAGGAAAAAGATGTAGCAGTCTGCTTCTCTAAAGATTTATAACCTTGGGAACCCTATGACGTAATTCTACTCTATCCTTCAGGGTCACTATGAGTCAAATTGACTCTAAGGCAATGGGTTTTGTTTGGTTTTATCATGATAGCCAAAAGAAATACTGCACTTAAACATTTAGTACAGCGCCTAGGACATACTAGGTACTCAATAAAGGTTAAAAAAAAAAAGTTGTTGTTAAGTGGATTCGACTCTTGGCGACCCCATGCGTGTCAGAGTAGAACTTTGCGCCGCAGGGTTTTGAATGGTTAATTTTTCAGAAGTAGATCGCTAGGCCATTCTTCCAAGGCACCTCTGGGTGGATTCAAACCATCAACCTTTCTGTTAGCAGCTGAGCACATTAACCATTTGCACCACCCAATAAGTATTAGCTATGATCTTTTTCAAGGCATATCCAAAATGCTGCATCCTTGACTCTGTCTCTCAGTTTCAATGTTTGCAATGGTTTTCACACATGGCCTCAAAATTATTTGATGCTCCTCTCATCAAGAAGTGGAGTTTTATGTTCCCTCCCTTTGAATCTGGACTTTTTTTTTTTTTGACTAATAGAATACGGAGGAAATGATGTCATGGCAATTTCTGTGCCTAAGCCAGAAGAACCCTCAGTTTCTATTTTTTGGTTTTTTGGATGTTCATTATTGGAGCATAGCCACCATGCTATGAGGAAGCTCAAGTTTTCCCAGGGAGAGGCCTGTTTGCATAAATAAACAAAAAAAAAAAAAACAAAACAAAACTAATAGCCATCACTAACTTGCCAGCCATGTGTGTATACTACTTGGAAGTAGATTCTCTAGCTCCCATCATACCACTTGGGCTCTTCCAAAATTGCTGACCCATGAGGAAAATAAGTGACTGTTGTGGTTTCAAGCCACTAAGTTTGGGGCAGTTTGTTATACAGTAATAGATAACCCAAACAATGTTGTTATTTGAACTTGATACTAGTCATGAATTTTTGTTACATAGTCTAAGGACTTTGCCTTCAACTGATCCGTTGTTTCATTTTAGTCCTGGTTGCCTTAGGTAGGATTTATAATCCAGCCCTGGCCCTGAAAATAGGAGAAACTACACAACCTGTTCTCCATGCCCCTGCATTCCAAAGGGTAAAGTATGGACACCTGACCACAAAACAACAGTATCCCTAACGCCTCTTAAAGATAAGCTTGGCTTATAACAAGAAGGCGGCAATGAGAAAAGCTTTGAAGAAGAAAGGGTAGGGTAGCAGGCAAGAAGGATTAAGACTAAGTTTGCAAAATGAGTCACCGCTTCTTCTGACCTTTCCTATTCTAATATCTACTAAAGCCTGTTCACATAAGTGGCCTGACCAATCTACTCCCATAGAGATGACATCCAGTGATAGCAACATGAAGCCAATTCCCCTCTAGTCTAGGTAATTTTCCATTATACTTCTTCTTCTTCTTTTTTTTTTTTTTTACCAATTCTCTTTCCATTTTAATTTTGCCTTTGGGGGGACTTGTTGCTAGGTGCCATCAAGCTGGCTCTGGCTCATAGCAACCTTAGGTATAACAGAACGAAACATTGCCTTCTGCACCATCCTCACAATTATTGCTATGTTTGAGCCCATTGTTCTAGACATCGTGTCAATCTGTCTCATTGAGGTCCCTCTTTTTCACCGACTCTCTACTTTACCAAGCGTGATGTCCTTCTCCAGCGATTTGTCCCTCATCCTAAGGCAACAGTAAAGATAGTCTCTCATACCTGAAAGAAACAGGAGTGGGAGCGTCAAATGGAAAATCCTGCCAGAGTCTTAGAGAGTCCCAGGTTGGAAGCTGGGAAGACAAAGCTCATATATCAAGTTCAAAGGACAGCATCAGAATTTACACTGGGAGAAAAAAAGGCTTGGGTCTGATTACTCCTTCACTGTCTTTGGTTTTCACTATCATCCTATCCATTTTTCTTGCCAGCCCAGACACTGAGGGAAGTTGGGAAAATCCAATTAGCTTGGAGGTCCTGGACCTAGGGCTCCATGCAGAGGAAATCCTGGCACCTCCAGATTCAGAAACTTTGATGGTTGTTCCCCTGTGGCCTTTGAGTGCCTGCTAAGCTGCAGGAGACATCAAAGAGATTCTGTAAGATTGAGGACTGGGGACAGGTTTAACACACTGTGCAGAATGTCTCAAACTGTAGTTACTGATTAGAAGATGTATCTTTGAAAGTGCTAAAAATATGTGTTCTTATGCTGAAAGGGTGAAGTCATTGCAAAAGCAAAATAATGAATTGACTCACAGGGGTAGGGTTATGTGTGATTACCTGCATGGTAAATTAAGAGAAAGTGAGGTGATTTTCTGATTATGTTGATCAACTTTGATTATTTTGATCGTACAGCTTGTCCACATTAAGAACTGTCCTCTTCGTAATGAGTAAGATGACTGCATAATGCAAAAGTCTCCAATCCAATCTCTGCTTAGAAGATATACCCTTAGTTCAGATCACCATTAGCCAGGTAGGATATTTACATAGTTTTATTGCCAACTTTTTGTTTTATTTAGCTGATTTGCCCATAACTTAAGATGCAGCAATTGTTTCTGTACCTGAGGAGCAAAATTCTCCATTTTCATTTGATAGATTTGGGCTGCAAAGTTAATTATGAGAGCCAAACTCAAGGGTTTTGTATGACAACAGATGGCATGATTATACACAGTAAATGTGTCACACTCCTATAGTTTCCTGAAACTCAGACATGTCAAACAGTGTGTGATGGAGTAAGCCAGGAGATAAGACAGAAGGCAACTGGTGGTTCTGTATGCTTTTTTTAAGAACATGTCTTAGTTTCCTAGAGTTATTGTAACAGAGATACCACAAGTGATGGCTCTAAAGAACAGAAATGTATTTTCTCATACTTTAGGAGGCTAGAAGTCCAAGCTGTAATGGGAGGTTTTCTCTCTGTTGGCTTTGGGAGAAGATACTTATTGTTTCAGCTTTTATATCCCTGGCTCCCTCAATTCCTTGGGGGTCGTTACGTGACTTCTTTTTTCTTGTTTCTATGTGCTTATTTCTGTGTGAAATCTATTCTTTTCATATCTCAGAAGTGATTAGGTTTAGGGCATATTTTACACAGATATGACTTCATTAATATAACAAAGAAAACTCTATTACCAAATAGGATTACATCCATAGATATGTTATTAGGTGCCATGGAGTCAGTTCTGACTCATAGTGACCCTATGTACAACAGAAGGAAACTCTGCCGGGTCCTGTGCCATCCTCACAATAGTTATTATGTTTGATCCAATTGTTGCAGTCACTGTGTCAATGTATCTCCTTGACGGTCTTCCTCTTTTTCATTGACCCTCTACTTTACCAAACATGATGTCCTTCTCCAGGGACTGGTCCCTTCTGATAACATGCCTAAAGTACATGAGACAAAGTCTTACCATCCTCCTTTTAAGGAATATTCTGGCTGTACTTCTTCCAAGACAGATTTGTTTGTTCTGAAAGTCTACATTATATTCAATATTCTTCACTAACACCATAATTCAAGGACACCAGTTCTTCTTTGGTCTTCTTTATTCATTGTCCAGCTTTCAAATGCATAGAAGGTGATTGAAAATACCATGCTTTGGGTTAGGCAAACCTTAGTCCTGAAAGTGACATCTTTGCTTTTTAACACTTTAAAAAGGTGCAGCAGATTTGCCCAATGCAATGCGTCTTTTGATTTCTTAACTGCTGCTTCCATGGATGTTGATTGTGGACCCCAGGAAAATGAAATCTTTGACAACTTCAATCTTTTCTCCATTTATCCTGATGTTGCTTACTGGTCCAGTTGTGAGGATTTTTATGTTGAGGTGTAATTCATAGTGAAGGCTGTAGTCTTTGATCTTCATCAGTAAGTGCTTCAAGTCCTACTCACTCTCAACAAGCAAAGTTGTGTTATCTGCATATCACAGATTGTTAATAACTCTTCCTCCAATTCTGATGCCCCATTCTTCTTCATATAGTCCAGCTTGTTGAATTATTTGCTCAGCGTACAGATTGAATAAGTATGGTGAAAAGATACAATCCTGACATACACCTTTTCCAATTTTAAACCATGTAGTATTCCCTTGTTCTGTTTGAACGACTGCCTCGTGGTCTATGTACAGGTTCTACCTGAGCACAATTAAATGATCTGGAGTTCCCATTCTTCTCAATGTTATCCATAATTTGTTATGTTTCACAGAGTTAAATGCCTTTACATAGTCAATAAAACACAGGTAAACATCCTTCTGGTATTCTCTGCTTTCAGCCAAGATCCATCTTACATGAGCAATGATATCCCTTGTTCCACGTCCCCTTCTGAATTTGACTTGGACTTCTGATTTTCCTATAGATGTACTGCCACAACCATTTTTGAATTTTCTTCAACAAAATTTTATTTGTATAATAATGATATTGGTCAATAATTTCCACATTCTGTTGGATCACCTTTCTTTGGAATGGGCGCAAATATGGATCTCTTTCAGTCAGTTGACCAGGTAGCTGTCTTCCAAATTTCTTGGTATAGACAAGCGAGAGTTTCCAATGTTGCATCTATTTGTTGAAATATCTCAGTTGGTATTCTGTCAGTTCCTGGAACCTTGTTTGTCGCCAGTGCCTTCACCACTCGTCTGTTAGCTTGTCGTATTGTGGTGGCTTGCATGTTGCTGTGATGCTGGAAGCTATGCCACTAGTGTTTAAAATACCAGAAAGGTGACCCATGGTGGACAGGTTTCAGTGGACCTTCCAGAATAAGACAGAGTAGGAAGAAGGACCTGGCAATATACTTCTAAAAAATTTGCCCTGTGAGAACCTTATGAATAGCGATAGAACATTCACAGGTATAGGGATTAGGATTCCAACACATATTTGGGGAGAACACAATTCAATCCATAACAGAATGCAACAGAATGAAGTGTGTATTTCTCATAATGGGCTACACGATGCCCAATCCCATTCACCAAAGAACTGGTACCTTATGAACATTGTTGTTGTTAGGTGCTTTCAAGATGATTCCTAATCATGGTGACCAAAAGAGTAGAACTTCCCCATAGGATTTTCTAGGCTATAATCTTTACAGAAGCAGAGCACCAGGTCTTTTCCCCACAGAGCTGCTGGGTGGGTTCAAACCACCAACCTTTGGTTAACAGCCAGGCACTTAACCATTTGCACCACCAGGGCTTCCTTTCGTAAACATGCAGAGGGATAAAAGAAGTGGTTCAAAGATGACCTCATGGCACTGACCTCAGAGGGAAATAAAGCAAAAGCTAAAATGTCAACTGTTTACCAAGTAGTTAGCCTTTCCCTTATTAAAATTTACTTTTGATATTTGTAGATCTATGATCAAAGCTAGAGGATTAAATCTTCTGATCAGAGTTACAATCAGGGCTGCGATTATGTAAAAAAGCGCTTATTGCACAATGGTTAAGAACTCAGCCACTAAAACAAAGGTCCGTGGTTTGAACCTACCAGCTACTGAGGATAAATGATCTGGAAATCTGCTCCCTTAAAGATTTACAGCCTAGGAAACTCTATGGGGAAGTTCTACTCTGTCCTATAGGGTTGATATGAGTCAGAATTGAAAGTTGGAGACAAAGAAGAATCATTAGCTGGAAAATATGGCCTTGATGATTTCACAGGGCATGCAACAACATATGTGATTATGTAATTTGAATTCCTAGCCTCACAATAAAATCAAATAAAACTTACTACAACCAGATAGCTCCCTTCCACTCCTGTAGTGGAGGGAATTGCTTATTCACTGTCAGGATAAAAGAGACTAGAGTAAGGGCTATAATACCAAAACAAACCAGTTGCCATCAAGTTGATTCCAACTCATGTTGATCCCATGTGTTTCCAAGTAGGACTGCACTTCACAGGGTTTTCAATGGCTGTGACCTTTCAGAAGCTGATTGCCAGGAATTTCTTCTGAGGCACCTCTGGTTAAATTCAAACCACCAAACTTTCGGTTACTAGCCGAGCACTTAACTGTTTGGAACACTTAGGGACTCAAGGACTATAATAGAGGTATTAAAAATCCATTTAAAAAAAAAGAATAGATTTAGTTAGTCCACAGCCTGGAAGAATGGAATTGATTTTAACACTTGCTACCCGAATGGTGTCTATATCCTAGGCATTAGTGAGCTGAAATGGACTGGTATTGGCCATTTTGAACTGGACTATCATATGGTCTACTCTGCCTGGAATGACAACTTGAAGAGGAATGGCATTGCATTCATCATCAAAAAGAACATTTCAAGATCTATCCTGAAGTGCAATGTTGTCAGTGATAGGATAATAACCATATGCCTACAAGGAAGACCAGTTAATATGACTATTATTCCAACTACCCACCAACTGCTAAGGCCACAGATGAATAAATTGAAGATTTTTACCAACTTCTGAAATCTGAAATTGATCGAACATGCAATCAGGATGCACTGATAATTAGTGGTGATTGGAATGCAAAAGTTGGAGACAAAGAAGAATTGGTAGTTGGAAAATATGGTCTGGATGACAGAAACGACGTTGGAGATCGCACGATAGAATTTGGCAAGACAATGACTTCTTCATTGAAAATACCTTTTTTTGCCAGCATAAATGATGACCTCACGAGATGGAATACACAGGAATCAAATCGACTACATTTGTGGAAAGAGACAACAGAAAAGCTCAATATCATCAGCCAGGGGCTGACTTCGGAACAGACCATCAATTTCTCATATGCAAGTTCAATTTGAAACTGAAGAAAACTTAGAACAAGTCCATGAGAACCAAAGTACAACCTTCAGTATATCCCACCTGCATTTAGAGACCATCTCAAGAATAGATTTGACACGTTGAACACTAAATGACCGAAGACCAGACGAGTTGAGGAATGATATCAAGGACATCATACATGAAGAAAGCAAGAGGTCATTAAAAAGACAGGAAAGAAAGAAAAGATCAAAATGGATGTCAGAAGAGACTCTGAAACTTGCTCTTGAATGTCGAGTAGCTAAAGCAAAAGGAAGAAAAGATGAAGTAAAAGAACTGAACAGAAGATTTCAAAGGATGGCTCAAGAAGACAAAGTAAAGTATTATAACGACATGTGCAAAGAGCTGGAGATAGAAAACCAAAAGGAAGAACACGCTCGGCATTTCTCAAGCTGAAAGAAATGAAGAAAAAATTCAAACCTCGATTTGCAAGGGTGAAGGATTCTATGGGGAAAATATTAAACGACGAAGGAAGCATCAAAAGAAGATGGAAGGAATACACTGAGTCATTATACCAAAAAGAACTGGTGGATGTTCAACCATTTCAACAGGTATCATATGATCAGGAATCAATGATACTGAAGGAAGAAGTTAAAGCTGTACTGAAGGAATTGGCAAAAACAAGACTCCAGGAATTGATGGAATATCAATTGAGATGTTTCAAGAAATGGATGCATCTCTGGAAGTTCTCAATCATCTATGCCAAGAAATTTTGAAGACAGCTACCTGGCCAATAACCTGGAAGAGATCTATATTTATGCCTATTCCCAAGAAAGGTGATCAAACCAAATGCAGAAATGATCAAACAGCATCATTAATATCACATGCAAGTAAAATTTTGCTGAAGATCATTCAAAAGTGGCTGCAGCAGTATATACAAAGGGAACTGCCAGAAATTCAGGCAGGGTTCAGAAGAACACGTGGAACCAGAGATAACACTACTGATGTCAGATGGATCTTGGCTGAAAGCAGAGAATACCAGAAAGATATTTACATGTGTTTTACTGACTATGCAAAGGCATTTGACTGTGCAGATCATAACAAATTATGGATAATATTGCAAAAAATGGAAATTCCAGAACGCTTAATTGTGCTCCTGAGGAACCTGTACATAGATCAAGTGGCAGTTGTTCAGACATAACAAGGGTATACTTTGTGGTTTAAAGTCAGGAAAGGTGTGTGTCATGGCTGTATCCTTTCACCATACCTATTCAATCTGTATGCTGAGCAAATAATCTGAGAAGCTGGACTATATGAAGAAGAATGGGATATCAGGATTGGAGGAAGACTCATTAACAACCTGCGTTATGCAGATGACAAAACCTTGCTTGCTGAAAGTGAAGAGGACTTGAAGCACTTACTGATGAAGATCAAAGACCACAACCTTCAGTATGGATTACACCTCAACATAAAGAAAACAAAAATCCCCCCAACTGGACCAATAAGCAACATCATGATAAATGGAGAAAAGATTGAAGTTGTCGAGGATTTCATTTTACTTATATCCACAGTCAACACCCATGGAAGCAGTAGTTAAGAAATCAAAAGATGCACTGCACTGGGCAAATCTGCTGCAAAAACCTCTTTAAAATGTTGCAAAGCAAAGATGTCACCTTGAAGACTTAGGTGCGCCTGACCCAAGCCATGGTATTTTCAATCACCTCATATGCATGCAAAAGCTGGACAATGAATAAGAAGACTGAAGAAGAATTGACGCCTTTGAATTGTGGTGTTGGCAAAGAATATTGAATATACCATGGACTGCCAAAAGAACGAATAAATCTGTCTTGGAAGAAGTATAACCAGAATGCTCCTTAGAAGCAAGTATGGCAAGAGTATGTCTTACATACTTTGAACGTGTTATCAGGAGAGATCAGTCCCTGGAGAAGGATATCATGCTTGGTAAAGTATGGGTCAGTGAAAAAGAGGAAGATCCTCAGTGAGATGGACTGACACAGTGGCTGCAACAATGGGCTCAAGCATAACAACAATTGTGAGCACGGCACAGGACCGGGCAGTGTTTCCTTCTGTGGTACATAGGGTCGGTATAAGTCAGAACCGCCTCAATGGCACCTAACAACAACAATAACCCAGATAATGGACTCCTCCCAAAGACTACAGGTTCCTAGAGGGCACGACCTATGGCCACTTTTCTTTGGTTTCTAACCTATGGCAGTTGTTTATATCAGTTATGGTACTTTTGACCGCAACTAATAGAAGGCTCAATTTAACTGGCATAAACAACAAGGAATACATAATTAGCTTACTTCTATGAGTATTAGCTTATGTTTACGCATGGGAAAGCTGGACAATGAAGAAGGAATGCTGAAGAAGAATTGATGCGTTTGAATTACGGTGTTGGCAAAGAACATTGAATGTACCATGGACAGACAGAAGAAAGAACAAATCTGTCTTGGAAAAGGAAAGCCAGAATGCTCCACAGAAGTGAAAATGGCAAGATTTCTGCTCAATTACTTTAGACGTGTTATTAGGAGTGACCAGTCCCTGGAGAAAGACAACATGATTGGTAGAGTGGAGGGTCAGGGAAAAAGAGGAAGACCCTCAATGTGATAGATTACACAGTGGCTACAACAATGGCCTGATACATACCTACTGTTGTGAGGATGGAGCAGGACTGGGCAGTGTTTCCTTCTGTTGTACATGGGGTCACTATGAGTCGGAACTGGCATGAGAGCAACCTAGCAACAACATGTCTATGGGTCTTGTGGCTCCAGAGCTGGTTTTTCAGTGTCTCATCAATGTCATCACATACCCAGGTTCTTTCCATCTTTCAATTTTACCATCTTCATTAATTTGACATTGTCCTTGCCTAGAGCCCCTCTTGGTTGCTTTCAGTGGAAGAAGAATGACTATTTCTTCCTACTGTTCATGCCTAAGAGTTATAGAACCTTCATGGAAGACACCCTAGCAAACCCATCCCCCAAATACATTGATCAAAACTGGTTCTTAGTCTTCCTTCAAACCAGTCATTGGTAATGGGATTTATACCTTGGGTGAAATGAATCAGGATTTGCCTCTGAGCCCTGTGGGGAACAGGTGGATACTCAGCCCAAATCAGGGATTCTTTCTGCGTAAGTAACTGACAGTGTCTGACCTTATTGAATATGTATTAAATTGAACTGGTAGATAAAGATGGAATAGTAAATTCCAGGCAGGGGGTTCAGCATTAGCAAAGATAAATGAAGCTCATATGCTATGTTAGTTGGACTATTTCCATAGTTCCCTGGTTGATCTTTCTGTGTTTAGTCACTTCCCATTCAATCTCTTCTCCAAATGAGTTCCAGAGTGATATTTCTAAGAATTCATTCAAAATTTGTTCATGATGTTGCTTACCGGCCCAGTTGTGAGGATTTTTGTTTTTCTTTATGTTGAAGTGTGATCCATACTGAAAGGTATAGTCTTTGATTACTTCACCAGTAAGTGCTTCAAGTTCTCTTCACTTTCAGCAAGCAAGGGTGTGTCATCTGCCTATCACAGAGTTTTTTATTTTTATTTTTTAATTTCTTCTTCAATTGCTATTATGGTGGATTACATTGATTCATTTTCAAATATTTTGCTGGTCTTGTATAGCTAAAATAAACCCCACTTTTCACATCTTGCAGCATTTGATTTGCTAATATTTTGTTAAGAATTTCTGCATCTACATTCATAAAGAATACCAGTCTTTAGTAGTTTTCTTTGTTTACACTGTCTTTATCTGGTTTTGATATAAGGGTAATACTGGCTTCATAGAATGAGCTGGGATGTGTTTCCTCCTGTTTTGTGGAAGAGAGTATATAAAATTGATGTTAATTCCTCTTTAAACATTAGTAGAGTTCTCTACTAAATCAACCAGGGCCTGAAGATTTTTTTCAAGAGGTTTTAATTTTGAATTCAATATCTTTAATAGACACAGTATTATTCAAAATATCTATTTTATAATGGCTAAGTTGTGTTAGTTTGTGCTTTTTGAGAAAGATTGGGTCCATTTCATTCAACTTGTCAAATTTTTGTGTGCAGAAGTTCATGTGGTGTTTCCTTATTATCATTTTGACGTCTACAGAGTCTTTACTGATATCTCCAGTTCCATGCCTGTTGTTATTTACTTGTGGCTTCTCTCTTTTTTTCTTTGTCAATCTTGCCAGAGGTTTGTTAATTTTATTATTGATCTTTTTCAAATAACTAATTCTTTGTTTCATTGATTTTTCCCTATAATTTTATTCTTTGATTTCAATGCCATCAATTTCTTCTGTTCTCTTTGTTATTTCCTTCCTTTTACTTGCTTTATTTTGCACATTTTTTACCTAAGTTCTTGAGGTGAGAGCTTAGAATATTGATTTGAGAATTTTTCCTATTTTGTAATCTAAGCACTTCCCTCCGCACTGTCGTAGCTAGACCGTGCAAGTTTTCATATATTGCATTTTCATTTTCACTTAGTATTTTTTTCTTATTTCTGTTAAGAGTTTCTCTTTGATCCATGAATATTTAGAAATGTGTTGTGTTAGTCCAAAAGCTTGCAGATTTTTCTGTTATAGATTTCTAGATTGATTTAATTATGGTAAGGGAACACACTATGTATGATTTAAATTCTTTTAAATTTGTTGAGGTTTGTTTTATGGCATTGGATACGATCTATATTGGTATTAGTTTCATGAGTGCTTGGAAAGAGTGTGTATTCTGTCATCGTTGAGTGGAATGGTCTACATGTATCAATAATATCCTATTGATAGATTGTATTGTTTAGATCTTTTATATCCTTGCTGGTTTTCTGTCTGGTAGTTCTATGAGTTGCTGAGATAGGGGTGTTAAAATTTCTAGCTATAATTGTGGATTTATCTGTTTCTACTTTTACCAGTTTTGCTTCACATAGTTTTTAGTTCTGTTGTTTAGTGCATAAATATTTAAGATTGTTATATATTTTTGGTGGATGTAATGCTTTTATAATTATATATTATATACTATGAAAATTATCTAATTATCTAGTACCTATGTACTAGGTAATTTTCTTTATTCTGAGTTTATTTTTTGATATTGATATAGTTACTCCTGTTTTCCTGTAATTAGTGTTTTCATGATATGACTTTGTCCTTTTACTTTCAACCTACCTATATCATTATATTCCAAAAGAGTTTCTTGTAGACAGCATATAGGTGAACCATTTTTTAAAAAATATATTCTCTACCAAACTTTGTCTTTTAATAGGAATATTTAGACAATTTACATTTAATGTAATTATTAATATATTTTTTAAAATGTTGGTGTTGAGTTCTCATTCATGGTGACAGCATGTGTTACAGAATAGAACTACTTCACAGAGTTTTCTTGGCTGTAATCTTTACAGAAGCAAGTTGCGAGGTCCCTCTTCCACAGCAACACTGGGTGGGTTTGAACTGCAAACTTTTGCTTAGTAGCCAGTCACAAACTTCTTGTGCTACCCAGGGACCTCTTAAATTTGACATTTTTATTTATTTTTTGTTATTTTCTGTTTGGAGGCTTTATTTTCTTTTTCCTATCTTTCCTGTCTTTCTATATGGCCTATAAAATATATTTTATAATTTCATTCTGATTTAGATACAGTTTTTTTGAAGGAATCATGGCTTAAATCCCAGGAGTCATAAAATCAGAGATCATAGACTGTGGCTCAAATCCTGTCCACAGATTCATTTAGCTTGGTCATGAGAGGAATTTTAGAAGAAAGAAAAAAAGAGAGAGAGAGAAAGAAACAGGGAGAAAGGAAGGAAGGAAAGAATTGAATTCCAAGCTCTAAGGGTGTGTGATTTATGGTGGTTTGTCTCATTAACAGCATTATATGTAGTTTTACATACAATCCTTTTACACATTCCTGTTATCTGCCTGGCTCCTGAAGACATTTGAGTTTATGTGACCCAAAACTCCAAAATAAAGGAATAGATGAAAATATCTACTACAAATAAATTGTGTGTGTGTGTGTGTGTGTGTGTGTAAGAAATAACATGAGAAAAAAGGTTAAAAGACCAATGACACTCAGTAAAATATCTTTAATGTGCACGACAGACTGTTAGTATCCTTGTATGTAAAGAGTACTTGGAAATCAATTTGAAAGAACAGAATATTCAATGGAAAAATAGGCAAAGATCATGACAGACAAATAAAAAGATAAGTATTGCTGTTGTTGTTAAGTGCCATCAAGCCAGTTCCAATTCATAGTGGCTTTATATGTAACAGAATGAAATGTTGCCCAGTCCTGTGCCATCCTCACAATCACTGCTATGTTTGACCCCATTGTTGCAGCCACTGTATCAGTCCATCTCATTGAGGGTCTTCCTCTTTTTCACTGACCCTCTACTTTACCAAGCATGTGTCTTATCCAGGGACTGGTCCCTCCTGATAACACGTCCAAAGTACTGAGATGAAGGCTAGCCATCCTTGCTTCTAAGGAGCATTCTGGCTGTACTTCTTCCAAGACAGATTTGTTCATTCTTCTGGCAGTCCATGGTATACTCAATATTCTTTGCCAGCACCACAATTCTCTTCAAAACATATATAAATGGCAAATAACAGAAGCAGAGAAGTTTACTATTACAAGGAATCTAAGAGATAAGAAAAATGAGATTATTATTTGAGTATAATTTTGACAAAGTTTGAAATATTGATGATTCTCAATATTGGCAAGAGCAATAAAAAACAGGCTTTCCCAGACAAAGTTGTTGATTTTTCTGTGTACAACTTCATAATGTATGTCAAAGTATAATAAGTGCACACTGCCTTAGTTTCTAGGGCACCATAACAAAATACCACAAAGTGGCTGACTTTAAAGAACACGAATCTATTTTCTTACAGTTATGGAGACTAGAAAACCAAATCAGGGTCTCAGCTGTGTCAATTTCTTCCAGGGGCTTTAAGAGAGAAACTGTTCCATTTCTCCTATTTTTTGGTGGTTGTTGGCAATTCTTGGCATTCCTTTGTTGCTTATGGATGCATCTGCCTCCATCATCACATGGTGTTTGTCTTCCCCCGTGTGTCTCCCTTTTTATAAGACACCACTCAGAAGGGATAAGGACCCATCCTACTCCAGCGTGATGTTGTTAACTGATGACATCTGCAAAGAAAAACCATATTTCCCAAACAATATCGTCTTCACCAATACAGGATTTAGGACTGCAACATATTTTTTTAAGGGACACAATTCAACCCATAATACACACCATCTAGGCCAACAATTCCACTTCAAAGAATTTTATTTAATCAACAAACATATACTGAGAATGTAATATGTGCCAGTTAGCACAGTTTGGAACTGAGGATAAAAAGATGAACAAGATATTTAAGGCTCCTTTTCATATGAAGTTTCCATTTTGGTGGGAATTTATCCTAAGTACATGACTGAACAGATACACAAATATATAGGTGCATGGGTATTTATTTCACAGAGTGGATAATAGATAAAAATTAGAACACAAATGCCATCAATATGGAGTAGATAAATTGACTATTGCATATTCCAGAAAAGCATGCCATGCAGCCACTTAAAAGGTGAAGATACGGTATATGAATTGGCATAGAAAATATTCATGACATATTTCTAAGGGAAAATGCAGATTATAGAACTGCACAGAGTGATCTATCTACCTTTTGAATTAAATTATACCTAAATGTTATACTAATCATCTCTGGATGGTGGAATTTTCTTGTTTTTAATTTTATGCATTTTCTATAGTAAAAATAATTATGTGTTAAATATCAAAAGCAAAAATTTAATTTAGCTAAAATTATTTTCATATAATAAATCACACACCTCCTTCCTGTAACATAATGTCCTCCTTTCAGAAATATGCCAGGTTCTTGGCTGGTAGTGTACAATGTGGTTGTAACAGAGAGAAGATGTTGAGGATGTTCCCACTAGACCTGAGATACTCTAAAGGAGGTGTGAGCAGTATCCAGGCTGGGACAATGCTTGAATTAGATGTGGTAGCTGACATCAGAGGGTGCAAATTACAGAAGGGCAAAATTTCAGGACAGAAAAATCTGTCTCTCAAGGTGACAGAGACCTCTGGATCTTTGAATGGCAATGTCACACATCGTTGTTACATGCCATCAAGTTGACTCTGACTTATAGAGACCTTATGTATAACAGAATGAAAATGTTGCCCAGTCCTGCGCCACCTTCATGACCATTGCTGTGTTTGAGTCCATTGTTTTGGCCACTGTGTCAATTCACTTCATGGAAGTTTCCCTCACCTTTGCCAATTGTCCCCTTTACTAAGCATGATGTCCTTTTCTAGTGACTGGTCTTTCCTGATGATGTGTCCAAAGTAAGTGAGTCAAAGTCTGACCATCCTTCTTCATTCCAAAAATTAGCAGTCCAGAAACCTGGAAAATTCCAGAAGAGCTCCATGACATACTAGATTTTTAGGCTGGAAAAAACTTTTGGAAAGGAATTAGCTCAATGTCATGTCTTTATTATTAAAGAACCCAAGGCTCAATGAGAGGGAGAATGTGAAGAAGACAGTAATAATAGTCACCATGAGCTAGTATCTGGACCTTTATGTGAATTACTATACTTCATGTTCCTTGAACATTGTCGTGCCATAATTTTATATTTACATAGGAAAGAAAGTTCAGAGGGTGTAGGAGATGGAGACAGGGTTTCATCCCCAGCATATCTGACCCCTCACCACCTAGGTTGTTAGGAACAGAGTTAGAAGGAGATAACATATCTGACTCCAGACTGGCACTTCTCTGACAGCTGAATGCTTTCATCACAGAAGCCCCAGGCCTATCCTGTTGGTTCTGCTTTCTCTCAGATTGTCTCCATCTATTTGAATTACTCTTCCTCATCCCCAGTTCCTGAGAATTCCCAGGCCCAGCACTGGATTGGTGAGTCCTACTCTTTTGAACGTCACTGATTCCTTAGGAACATTCATCTTCAGGGGGTTCTCCAGCCAAGTTGCTAGGAAAAGAACCTTGTCCCAATTCCATCCTCTCTTCTCTGCTCTGGAGAGCCTTACCTAGAAAGTTAGGGGCACGGGTTCAACCAGAATCAAGGCTCGAGTAAAGTCCGCCAGCTATAGATGCTGGGTTTATTAGTTTAGGGCAGAGTTTCTCAAATTTGACGCTATCGACATTTTTGGCCGGATAATCCTTTGTTGTGGAGGGCTGTACTATACATTGTAGGATGTTTAGCAGTATCCCTGGCCTCTACCCACTAGATGCCAGTATCATTCACCCCCCTCCACCCACCCCCTGCACATGATGACAACCAAAAACACGCTATACGTTCGTCCTGGGGCAAAATCTCCCTTGTTTGAAACCACTGATTTAGGGAAATATTCTCACTCTTTCACATCGCTAACCCTCCCTGATAAAGCCTAATTAAAACCTAGGAAGGAGAGTCACATAGATTGTTTCTATATGGGGTCATTGCTGGATGCTTATTAGACCCATTTAAAAAAAAAACAAAAAACAGTTTCTCTTGAGTCCATTCTGACTCATGGCAATCCCATGTGTGTCAGAGTAGAACTGTGTTTCATAGGGTTTTCATGGCTGATTTTTCAGAAGTAGATAGCCAGGCCTTACTTCTGAGGTACCTCTGGATGGACTCAAACTGCCAACCTTTTGGTTAGCAGCAGAGTGAATAAACTGTTTGCACCCCCCAGAGATTCTATCAGGCCCATACTTGCCTCTTATGTGCTATGGAGACATACGAAAATAGACGGACATGACCCTCCCTCCTTTTCATTTTTTAGGCATTCCACTCTTTCTGGCCATCATCTGCCTCTTAGTTTTTGAGTTGCGAGTGTCCACAAGTGGGAGTCCTTTGTTTAATCCTTTAAATTCTTCTAAGTTCTCTCTTTCTACATTTATTTAAACCATTCTCTCATCTCTTCCTGCTTCCTGTCCCTCTGGTATCCCGTTCTTTTTTTTTTTTTTTTTTAATTGTATTTATTTTGTTGTTGTTATTGAGAATATACACAGAAAAACATATACCAATTCAACAGTTTCTACATGTACAATTCAGTGACGTTGATTAGCATTCTTTGAGTTGTGTAACCATTCTCACCTTCCTTTTCTGAGTTGTTCCACCCCCATTAACGTATACTCACTGCCCATAAGGTTCCTATCTATTCTTTCCAGTAGCTGTTGTCAGTTTTATCCCTTATAGAAAGTTCTCAAAGAGCATAGTGCTCAAGGTAGATATTTTTAAAGTAGTTAAGCTAAATAATTGTTTGGTTTTAAAAAGACTTCAGGGGATATTTTTGGTTTAATTTTTAAATATTATTTCAGGGCAATAGTTTCAGGGGTTCATCCAGCCTCCATGGCTCCAGAAATTCTGAAGTTCATGAGAATTTGAAATTCTGTTCTGCATTTTCTCCCTTTTGATCAGGATTCTTCTATAGTTAATTGACCTAATAACATCTTTAGTGCTTCTGATCTACCTCCAAGTATGTTGCGTAGTACCTGGAGTCCTAATAGTTTGCAAGCAGCCATCCAAGGCGCAACAATTGGTCTCTATTTGCCTGAAGCAACGGAGGAAGGGGAGTCAGGAATAGGAGGAGGAAATGGAATGTGTGGCTAATTGCCCCCATGAACGACAGCCTCCCTTGCCATGAGACCAGAAGAACTGGATGGTGCCTAGCCACCGTTACTGAACATTTCGATCAAAAAAATTCTATAGGAGAATCCCACAGTCATTCTTTCTTTTTCTCCTTTGTAAAGACAGAATGCCAGCTTTGAGTTCATGAGGGGTGGAGCTCAGTGGCCTGCCTCGGTCTGTGCCCTTTCTTTCTCAACCTTTAATAGCTGCATGATCTTGGCCAAGTCACACACCTTCTCTGACACTTGTTTTCTATCTGTAAAACTGGGGGAGCCATGCCTGTCTCCTTCATCTCATTTGTTTGTATTAGAATTAAATAACATAATGATGCGAAAGTGCTTTGCATAGAATACATTGGCATGTTTTATTACTCTTATCATTATTGTGGTCGATAGCTCTACATTGCAGAAAAGCATGTATGAGCTGCTGTAATTATTATTATTTAAATTTAATATTTTTTATTGGTAGAAGTATGCATAGCCAAAGATCTACCACTTCTTTATTTTTACTTTTTTTTTTTATTTTCTAGTTTTTTTTTTTTTTTTTATTGTACTTCTGGTGAGGGCTTACAGAACAAATAGCTTCTCATGAAACACTAGTACACATATTGTTTTATAACACTGGTTAACAACCCCATAACATGTCAAACCCTCTAACTTCTTAACCTCTTTTTTCTGGTGAAAATACAAATAGGCAAAGATACACCATTTCAAAAATGTCTACATGCACAATTCAGTGACATTGACTACGTTCTTCCCATTGTGCTGCTCTTCTCACTTAAGATGAAGGCTTACAGAACAAAATAGTTTCTCATTTAACAGTTACTACACATATTGCACTATGACAATAGTTAACAATCTCACAACACATCAACAATATCCTTACTCAAACTTGGGTTCCCTATCACCAGCTTCCTTGCCCCCTTCTGCCTTTTAGCCCTTGTCACCGGACTCCTGTACCTCATTAGTCCCATTTGGTTTTACAGGTCTGTCCACTCCCAGGTTGAACGGTGAACATTGGAGGTAACTTCACCACTGAGCTAAAAGGGTGTCTGGGGGCCATACTCTC
>NW_004444154.1:803859-823877 GCF_000243295.1 Trichechus manatus latirostris
TCATGTTTGTCAGCTTTTTGCCTAAGCTCTTGGAGAATTCTGAGTATCAGAGATTTGAATTCCTTATCAGGTAGTTCCAGTGCCTTTTCTTCCACTAGAAAGTCATCTGGTGTTTTATTTTGGTTGCCTACTGGAACCATTCTGTCCTATTTTTGTAAATGTTTTGACACTGTCTGCTGTCTTCATGGCATTCAGTAGTTGTTTTTTCTCATTTACTGATTGTAGATTTGTTTGATTTGTCCCTTGTTTTACAAAAATTTTGACTTTGAGCAGGCAGATTATGTGTTCTTTGTTGTTTGCTTGTCTGTGGGCACAATACTTTTCACTTCCTTCTCCAATTGGCAGGGTCAGTCACTAAGATATGGTACGGCAGTGCAGATCTAGCTGAAGAGGAGTTACTGGGACGGGTTGTTTGTGGCACTTACTACAGCCACCAGGGCGGGTCAGTAATCAGTGCAGGGCAGGCTCCAGTAGGCCATGCCTGTGCTGCTTGGTGGTGTGGTGTTAAGCTCATGGTGCAGGTAGGCAGTATGTAGCAGGAAGATTGTTATGTGTAGAGCTAAGATGGATATGGGAGAGAGGAGAGAGGAATAGGAGCCAGAAACATAGAAACAAAAAGAATGCTAGGGGAGCTTGCTATTGGAGTGTAGAGATAAAGACTATGAAATAGAGAAAAAAAAAGGGGGAAGAGGAAGGGAGAAAAACAAAAAGGGGAAGAGGAAGGAAAAAAAGAAAAGAAAAGAATGCATAAATAAAAATCAGAAAGGGAAAAGAACAGCAAAGTTCCCAGGGTTCCCACGGGTGCAGCTATGATGTCTGGGAAATTTGTTCTCAGGTATTGCAGTACAGCCTGGCTAGAAGGCATGGAAGTATACAATGCCAGGTATTCAGGGAACAGAAAGAGAAGGAAAATATAGAGACAAGAAACTGAGTAATGAAGAAAGACAAAAAGGGAAAAAGAGGGAAAAGTAAACAAAACAAACAAACAAAAAAGAACATGAAAATCCACCCAAAAAAAAACAGAAAAAAAAGAAAATAACAATAAAAAAAAAAGGAAAAAGAAATGCCCTCAGGGATCCCTCTGCACGTGTGTGCAAGCCGAGGGGGTAGTCTCCTTGCCACGCAGCACTGCCTAGCCAGAAAGGGCTCCCAACTCAAGAAAAGGAAAAGAAAACAAACAAACAATTCAAAACAAACAAATGAACAAAAGCCCCGGGATCCGACCAGTGTGGCAGCCCGGAGCGGGAAGCAGCTCCACACTCAAATGGAGCTCCACAGCACCTCAGGAAGAAGCAAAGATGGTGCACAAAGCCAGGTATTTGAGTGAAAGGAGTGGGAGGTGGTGAGAGATAAGAATGAAATCAAAAGAAGCAGAAAACAAAGCAACACCAGCAGCCAACAAATGGCACTCAGAGAGCTGACCCGTTTGGGTGTGTGGAATCCAAGCAGCCAGTGTTTCCCGGACAAGAGACTGTGGCCACAGGAAGCAGAGGAGGCCGATTGGGTTGAAGAATGGTGGGGGGTGGGAAAGTGTATATCGCAAATTACTGGTTGTTTTGTCTGCCACTGGAAGGTCCGTGAAGCTGCTTTCTCGTACCCCCTGTTTGCTGGTCTCTGATAGGAGTCCAAGATGGCAGATCCATGCTGTGTTAGCTGATAGGGGACCTCTGTATGAATCTCTCCTCGCTCTCCGTTGTCTGTCAGTTTTCTCACTCCATTTGGTGCTTGGCTGAGTTCTTTATCTCTTCATTCGATGTTTTAGGGTTTCAGGATTGTTCTTTTCTCTGTTTGGCTTAGTTTTTCGCATCTTTGCTGTGGAGGGACGGCGTGTTGCTTCTGCCTAGAGTGCCATTTTGCTGGAAGTGAGATCCACCACTTCTGTTCTACCTTCTGTATCATCTAAATTACTGATGGGACAATTGAGATTTTTATCATGTGGTCCCAGTCTATCTCTTCAATCTTGCATTGGCCTAGGGAAGACTCATGTCTGGAAGTTTGAGGCCTGGATTTGTGACCTATATTTGGCCTACATGGACCATTTCCATTCTCTGTGCCCCAGTTTCCTCCTCTAGCTCAATCAGAGGATTTGGCTGGGTGTCCTGATGTGCCTTCCTCCTTCCAGACTGATCTCCAGGGCTGAGCATTAACATCGGGGCCCTTGGAAACTTTTCTCCAAAGCAGGATGGATGTATAGCAAGTGGCATCTTCAAGATTGCCTCGAGTCTTCCTAGTAGACTTCATTTTTTTTAGTGCAGTTTTAGGTTTACAGAAAAATTGTGCAGAAAGTTCAAATAATTCCCATATACCTTCCTCATCCCTTGTGTATTATTTCTTTTATTATGAACATCTTGTATCTGCATGGTACATTTGTTACAATCGAAGAACTAATACTGATACATTATTATTAACTAAAGTCCATAGCTTATATTAGGGTTCACTCTTTGTGTTGGATAGCTCTATGGGTTTGGACAAATATATAATGTTGCATGTCCACCATTACAGTATCATACAGAATAGTTTCTCTGCTTGAAAAGACCCTGTGTTTCACTTTTTGCCCTTCTGCTGCAGAGCAGACACATAGCAAATATTTGTTGACCTAATGTTTAAAATAATTTTATTACTTCTGCTCAGGTTATCTATTGATGCATACCAAACTTCCCCAAAAGGTAATATCAAAGCAAATGCATTGCTCTGACTTACTGGTTTCTGTGGGTTGCCCGGCTCAGCTGGCCAGCTCTCACTTGAAGTCCGCTATGCAGTTGCTGTCAGAGTGTAGCTGGGGCTGGTGTCATCTGAAGGTGTGACTCAGCCAAACACCCGGTGGCTTCTTTGCTCCTGTGTTCAGCACTCTGATGTTTCTTGGCTTCCCCAGAAAGCCCGGGCTTCTTACAGCATGGTGGACTCTAGGAAGTTGCACTTCCCACATGGTTGCTAGCTTCTCTAGGTCAATTAAATTATCCAGAACTGGCAGTATGTGCCTTCCACTACATTTTATTGATCAAGCAATCACAGGAGTTGGCCTGGATTCAAGAGGACATAGAAACTACCTGCCCTCTGGATGGGGGAGTGATAATCTACACGGCAGAACAGCATGTATGATCTGCCACAATAGGTTGCACTCTATAAATATTTTTTTCTTATAACAGGTACATTCTAAACTCAAAGTAATAAATCCTTATTTAGAAGAATATTATGTATTTTTTACTCTCAGCAAACCCAGATGAGGACATGTTCCCCATGCAGTTTTGAGGATGGTAAAGACACAAGGATTCAGTCTAGACTGGAAGCCCTTAGTGGACAGGAAGGAGAGGTAGTCATACTGTGGAGACAAGTCTAGGGGCCACTGAGAGATCGAATAGACCCCTCCTCCAAAAAATAAAGCTAAAAAAAACCACACTCAATTTTCATTTTTTGTGTGTATGCTCCCCCATTGCCTATGCCGTGAGGCTAGGCAAGGACAGATGTTTTATTCTTTGAAGGCACTCAGCTCAGTGCCTGGCCCATACTGGATGCTTAAAGTAAGTCTGTTCAGTTCATTGGTAGAATTTTCACCTTCCATTGGAGTGACTGTGAAGAAGAACGCTGCATCAGAATTGGAGGAAGACTCATTAACAACCTGTATTATGCAGATTACACAACTTTGCTTGCTGAAAGTGAAGAGGACTTGAAGCATTTACTAATCAAAGACCACAGCCTTCAGTATGGGCTGCACCTCAACATAAAGAAAACAAAAATCCTCACAACTGGACCAATAGGAAACATCATGATAAATGGAGAAAAGATTGAAGTTATCAAGGATTTCATTTTACTTATATCCACAATCAACACCCATGGAAGCAGCAGTTGAGAAATCGAAGGACACATTGCATTGTGCAAATCTGCTACAAAAGACCTCTTTAAAGTGTTTAAAAGCAAAGACATCACCTTGAAGACAAAGGTTCCCCTGACCCAAGCCATGATGTTTTCAATCGCCTCATATGCATGCAAAAACTGGGTGATGAATAAGGAAGACCAAAGAAGAATTGATGCCTTTGAAATATGGTGTTGACAAAGAATATTGACTATACCATGGACTGTCAAAAGAATGAACAAATCTGTCTTGGAAGAAGTACAACCAGAATGCTCTGTAGAATGCTCACATACGTTGGACATGTTATCAGATGGGATTGGTCCCTGGAGAAGGACGTCATGCTTGCTAAACTGGAGAGTCCGCGAGAAAGAGGAAAACCCTCGATGAGATGGACTGACACAGTGGCTGCAACAATGGGCTCAAACATAACAACAATTGTGAGGATGGTGCAGGACCCAGGCAGTGTTTCATTCTCTTGTGCATGCAGTCACTATGAGTCAGAATCAACTTGATGGAACCTAACAATAACAACAATAACACTGGAGTGACCCAGGTTTGATTCTCAACCAATGTACCTCATGAGCAGCCACCACCTTGGGTTTTCAAGATAGTAACCTTTCTGTAAGTGGAGACTTGCATGTTTCTACGATGTTGAACAGATTTCAGTGGAGCTGGCAAACTAAGAAGAACTAGGAGGGAAGTCCTGTCAATCTACTTCCAAAAATCAGCCAAGAGAAACCCTGTAGTTCACAACACCTCAATCCCTATCCACTTATGGGAATGGTATAGGACAGGGCAGCATCTTTTTCTATTGTGCATGAAATCATCGTGAGTCAGGGGCAACTCTATGGTAGCTAACAACACTCAGTGGAAAAGCAAGACTAGGACAAGCATCTCTGAAGGACTCATCTACGAGAGGTGATACAGGCCATGCTCAGTCATGATACAAGATTCTCTTTTCTAACCATTGATAGGTGTACCCAGCATGGGAGATGCCAGCAACTGGGGCAGCAGAGCAGTAAGCGGTGAGAGCCAGATTTTGTCTTTAGTTGGAGAAGCCAAAGTCATAAGGATCTTACTTTTCCTCTGTTCACCCAGAGTTAATCTTCCCTGACGGTCAGCTGGGCAGGAGAGGAGGTTTGTGAAGGGGTAGTAGTCCCAGGCAACATGGGACCAGTAGTGAAGGTTCTCTGTAGGAAGTGTGTCTTATGTTTCTGTTTTTCAGGATCCACTGAAGAGCTCTTCTAATAGGGAGAGAAGGATGGTGAAAACAGCTTGACCTCCTCACTGTTATAGTTGCCCCTCAGACTGAACAGGTTACTTTAGTGATGTACCAGCAAGTTGTTGCTCAGGCCAGAAGCCTTCGTTAAGTCTTCAGCTGGACTTGCACCCTCGCGTTTGTGAATCAGCAACGCACTTTGTGTTTAAGGCGGCATGGTTCAACAGAGAGGGCACTGAATTTGGACCCAGGTAACCCTGGTTTGCATACCCTGCTGTACCATGAAGTTGCTCTGTGACCTTGGAAATTTACTTATTTACTTGAGTCCCAGTTCCTTTTTTCATTAAATAGAAGATACTACCCGCTGTGGATGGTCATGAGGCCTAGAAGAAACTACATGCAAATATCTGCTTAATTATTACATTAAGCAGTTCTCATTAGTATTATTAGGAGCAGCCAGGGCTACATTCAAACCCTATTTGTACAACTTAATCGCTGAGTAAGAATCCAGGAAAGTTTCTTAGCTGTTGGATACTCAGGTGTCCTCTTTCTGAGAAATGGAAGTTATTTTGTATATTTGTTGTGAGAATCAGTGAACATGTAGATAACATATCTTGTACGGTTTCTGACATCTGGTAGATGTTCAAATACAGCTGCTTGTTTTCTGATTTCTTTATGGTTCTGTACCCTTGTGTCTGTCTGATTCACTAGACTGCCAGCTCCTTAAAGGCTGAGAGCATACCTATTTCTCGGCATCTTTAATAGGTTTAGTTATTGAATAAAAACGCATAAAGATATACTGAACAACTGGCTCAGCAATATCGAGGAGTAAGAAGAAATTAAAATGGTCAATAATTTCATTCTACTTTAATCAACAATCAACATCTATAGAAACAGCAGTCAGGAAATCAAATGACGTATTACACTGGGTAAATCTGTTGTAAAAAAAAAAAAAAAACCTCTTAAAAGTTTTAAAAAAAACAAACATATCACTTTGATAACTAATGTGTGCCTGACCCAAGCCATGATCTTTTCAATCATCTCATATGCATGTGAAAACTGGGCAGTGAAAAAGGAAGACAGGAGAAGAACTGAAGCATCCAAATATTGGTGTTGGCAAAGAATATTGAATATACCGTGGACTTCAGAAGAACAAACAAATCAGCCTCAGAAGCAATACAACCAGAATCCTCCTTAGAAGTAAGGATGATGAGGAGATTTAAAAAAAAAAAAATTTATTGTACTTTGGTGAAGGTTTACAGAACAAATAGTTTCTTATTAAACAGTCAGTACACGTATTGTTTTATGACATTTGTTAACAACCCCATGACATGTCAACACTCTCCCTTCTAGACCTTGGAGGACCTTTTTTTCCCTTTTTTGGTGAAAATATACACAGCCAAAGATACATCATTTCAAAAATTTCTACATGTACAATTCAGGGACACTGATTATGTTCTTCCAGTGGTGCTGCTGTGATGAGGAGATATTGCCTTGCTTACTTTGGACAGGTGATCAGGAAAGACCAATCACTAGAAAAGGACATCTTGGCTGGTAACGTAGAGGGCCAACAAAAACCAGAGAAACCTCAATGAGATAGATTAACACAATAACCAAAATAAAGGACTCAAACATACCAAGGATCAGAACGATGGCACAGGACCTGGCAATGTTTTGTTGTACTGTACATAAGATTGCCATGAATCAGAGATGACTCCAGGGCACCTAACGACAACAAAGAGAGATGAATGTATTTGTATCTTTCTATGGCATTTAGAGTACAATTAAAAGTCTTGAGAGAACAGCAGGCCCTCTCTGTCTCACCACGGTACGGCCACACTGGTCTCACAGTGTCTAGGATAGGCCAAACTCTTGCCAGACTCAGGGCGCTCGTGCTAATTCCTTTGGCTAGAATACTCTTCCCACAGATGTCCGTACGGCTGGTTGATTTTTGTCCTTCTAAAGTTTGCTGAAAGATCACTTCTTTCCCTGGCCATCCTCTCTAAGTTATGCATTTTCTCCCATTTTCTTTTCCTCACTAGTCGCTTCCTTTCATGTCACTTAGCAACAGTTAAGTGGCAGTAGAGGACATCTGTGGGTTTTGCTGTTCAGCATCCACATCCTTTTCTTGAGTCAACAGAACTGCACTTTATTTTTGGGGAGTACATGTACTTTAGGGGAATCTGACTTTATCACAGGGCTCCAGGGCAGGACCAAATGACTTAGACTAAAGCAATCAGTGAATACCACTGGCTACATGGTGGTTAAGAGCTAGGCTGTTAACCAAAAGGTCAGCAGTTTGAATCCATCCGCTGCTCACTGGAAACCCTATGGGGCAGTTCTACTCTGTTCTGTAGGGTCACTATGAGTCAGAATTGACTTGATGGCAATGGGTTTGGTTTGGTTTTTTTGTCCATGTTGACTAGTTCAAGGATGGATATGTGACTCAAATCAGGCAGTGTAGGCTAATGAAATTCAATTCTGGGCCTTAAAAATAGTTATTGGAGAAGCACCTTCCCCTTTCCTGTGGACACTAGTGAGGTAAGATGTAGGGGCTTGAACTGTAGTATTCATCTTATAGCCAACAAAGAGGAAAGGGGATGTGTGTGTGTATGTTTGTGTGTATGTATGTGTATGTGTGTTTGTATATGTGTAGGTGTACATATGTGTATATGTATGTGGGTGTGTTTGTATGTGTGTGTGTATTTGTGTGTGTGTTCCTTCTTTATAATCATCATTTGAGTACCTTGATCAATCTACACCTAAAGCCAGCTCTGCTGACAAACACTTCAGATACATAGCCAATGCATTTCCTTTGCTTATTCAGTTTGAGTTGGGTTTGCTGTCATGTTACAAAAGTCATCAATATAGATATGATTGTTTAGTGTCCATGTTTTTTACTAGACTAAAAGCTTTATGAGGACAGGAATTAGGTATTATTCTTCACTGTATTACTAGGACCAGGTATGTTGTTGTTATTGTTGTCATTAGGTGCTATAGAGTTGGTTCCGACTCGTAGTGACCCTATGTACAACAGAACGAAACACTGCCTAGTCCAGCATCATACTCATAATCGTTGTTATGCTTGAGCCCATCATTGCAGCCACTGTGTCAATTCATCTCATTGAGGGTTTTTCTCTTTTTCGTTGACCCTGTACATTACCAAGCATGGTGTCCTTCTCCAGGGACTGGTCCCACCTGATAACCTGTCAAGAGTATGTGAGATGAAGTCCTGCCATCCTCACTTCTAAGGAGCATTCTTGCTGTACTTCTTCCAAGACAGATTTGTTTGTTCTTCTGGCAGTCCATGATATATTCAATATTCTTTACCAACACCATAATTCAAATGCATCAATTCTTCTTCACTATTCTTTATTCACTGTCCAGCGTTCGCATGCATATGAGGCGATTAAATATACCATGGCTTGGGTCAGGTGCACCTTAGTTCTCAAACTGACATCTTTGCTTTTTAACACTTTAAAGCGGTCTTTCACAGCGGATTTGCCCAATACAATACATTGTTTGATTTCTTGACTGCTGCTTCCGTGGGTGTTGATTGTGGATCCAAGCAAAATGACCAAGTAAAAAGACCAAGCACAGTACTAGTTATAGAACAAATTTTTAATAAAAATTTTGAATGGATAAATATGGTATACTATCAAATAACAAGGGGGTTTCAATCCTCTCCAGCTGCGGTGTCAGCTGCTCAAACTGCTTGAAGTATTGAAAAGAGATGGGAGGAGCTGGGTTGTGTTTCAGAATGATGACAGATGCTGCAGGATTTGCTTGCCAGTTTTTTTTTTTTAAATAAAGAGTTGTGTTCGATCCAAATGGTGGCTGAGTGGTGAGGCAGCCCCTGGGCTACCAGGGTAGGAGAGGAATGCCAAACATCACCAGAAGTCCTGCCTTTTCCTGCAGCTGAAACCACTCTGGGGCTGCTGACAGTGAATCATAGAATCAGAATTTTCAAATTAAAATAGACCCTGAAGATTCTTACCTTTTATTTTACCGATGCAGGAACTTATGCTCAAATATTTTAAAATTTTACTAGCGCACTGAACTTGTTCATGAGAGAAAAATTAGGACCGGGGTGGATTTTACCCTGCACCATAATTCTTTATGACTTCCTACTTCCTTCCTCCTTGTCTTCCTCCTTTCCTCCTTGTCTTCCTTCCTTCCTTTCTTTACTCCTCTGCTCTCTTTCATTTCAAATATCTTCATAGATGACCTTTTTTCCCCTACCAGACACAGCTGTAATGCTTGGACTACGCTTATACTGATGCTGTCAAATACAACATGATCTCTGCTTTCAAGTATTTCACACTCTATTAGAAGATTGAAATGAGGTAAAAGACAATTATAACATGTGTTAACTATCAAAGGCTATTGAAACCCATTTTTGGGACACCATATCCAGTCTGCTGTCTGAGGTGGGTGAGTGATGGTGAAGGGTGGTCAGATAGAAGGTAGTGGAAGACTTGTTATTTTAGCTACTTTTGAGTCAGCTTTGACTCATGGCAAACCCGACTTATGGTAACTCTGACTTGTGGGTACCAAGACTCATGATGACCCCATGCACAACACAGCAAAAAGCTGCCTAGTCTCGTATTATGCCCACGACCGGTTGCTGATTGGATCATTCTGCTCCACAGGATTTTCATTGGCTGATTTTTGTAAGTAGATTTCCAGGCCTTTCTTCTTAGTCTGTCTTAGTCTGGAAGCTCTGCTGAAACTAGTTAAGCATCATGGTAACACACAAGCTTCCACTGACAGACAGATGGTGGCTGCGCATGAGGTACGTTGGCCAGAATCAAACCCAGGTTTCCTACACGGAAGGCGAGAATTTTACCACTGAACCATCATTGCCCCTAACGATGGAAGACTTATACAGGTAAATTGTAAATGGTCCTGAAATTTGCCTCCAGCAATGGTTACAAAAACAACAGAGACCAGGTTTAAGGCTACTGTGAAAAATTAAACATGGCGGGGTATGGCTTATCAGATGGATGGTAGAGAGAGACTAGACTGAAAAGGTACTTGGGAGCTGGTTATAAATGGCCTTGCTGGCTTTACTGGGATGCTCAGCTTTATCACAGGCACAGGAAGCCTTTGAGGAATTATGAGCAGGAGAGAAGTGTGGTCAGATGTGCATTATGGAACGACCATTCTCTCTGCTTAGATTGATCAGCGGACACAGCAGATGACAGAGAGACGAGTTAGGAGGCTGGCATCAGTAATTCAGGGGTGGGCTGGTGGGGGCTGGCAAGGGTGTGACAGCAGAGGCCGCTGTGACAAGAAAAACTGACACTGATTCTTCACCACCCTCCCTCTCCCTTCACCTTTAATGATTTCTGGATGTTATGAAGTGGAACTTGGCAGATGGCATTTTAAGAAAAAAATGACTTCACAGCCCCAGGTTCCAATCTAATTTATATATATATTTTTCCTACCGGAAGGGGATGAGGATGCAATACCTTCTTAGGTAATTAATGATTCAATATGGTGCCTTTGCAAAGTAAAATTGAGGTGGCTGGAAGCCTCATTTGCAGCCATAAGAATTCAAGGGACACAAGAAGGCTGATTTGTGATTGTTGCTTTTCCACAGTAAAAATAAAACTGATTACAAAGAGCTGACAATGAGACCAAGTCTTGCAGAAGTAACGTTTCTGACATTTTGCTGAGTGTTTACCACAAATATTCAAATGTATCATTCTGACAGTCTTTCGGAAAATAGGGATAAAATATTATTTTGGTCCCACAATATTTGCCTGTATACACATTTATATTCAGGCATAATTGATGGCAAATTAGAGTATTTCTGAGCCCCCTTCATATTCATGTTTTAAATTAAGGGTTCTGATGGTAGAGAATAGAATAAAGCCCAAGGAGCTTTCACTTTGACAGGAAAATCATTTAAAGAGTGTTTATAACTATTTTCTGTAGAGTGAATTTGCCCATAATTTATATTTTAGGGCCCTTTGGTGAATTCAACATTTAGAGAAGAATTATTGCCCTAATAATACTGAATAACATTTGCATGTCCCTTGAAAGCTTATAGATACATGATTTTATTAAAATATTTTAGTAATCTTATTAATAATACTTCCCCATTTCATAGACGGGACCAGAATTCTGCTCACTGTTTAATCTCAGACAAGTTAATAAACCTCTCTGAGCTTCAGTTTTCTCATCTATGTTGTTGTTGTTAGCTGTTACCAAGTGACCCTTGACTCATGGCGACCCTATGCACGATGGAATGAAAAGCTGCCCAGTCCTGTGCTATCTCCATGATCGGTAGCATATTGGACAATGTTCCATTGTGATCCATAGGATTTTCACTGACTGACTTTTCTGAAGTAGATCACCAAGGCTTTCTAGTCTGGAAGTTCCACCGAAACCTGTTCAGTGTCATAGCAACATGCAAGCCTCCCCTGACAGAGAGATGGTAGCTGCGTGTGACATGTATTGGCTGTAACCCTGGTCTCCCACATAAAAGGGGAGAATGCTACTACTAAACCACCAATGCCTCATTTCCTCATCTGTAGATGGAGTACATTATCCTTGTGTTAGGGGGCTATTGTGAGGATTTTGGGGTCCAGATAAAGGACTTAAGCATAGTCAAGTAGAGCTTGTTTTTATTATCACTATTTCTCCATTTACACCTGCTTTTTAATTCTGATTTTCTGGTTTCTATTTTTGCTTATGTTTGTTTTTATTGTACTTTAGATGAAGGTTTACAAAACAAATGGTTTCTCATTAAACAGTTAGTACACATATTGTTTTATGACAATGGTTAACAACCCCACAACATGTCAACACTGTCCCTTCTCAACCTTGGGTTCCCTATTACCAGCTTTCCTGTCCCCTCCTGCCTTCTAGTCCTTGTTGCTGGACTGTTGTGCCCCATTAATCTCATTTTGTTTTGGGGGGCTGTCTAATCTTTGGCTGAATGGTGAACCTCGGGAGCGAGTTCATTACTGAGCTAAAAAGGTGTCTGGGAGCCATACTCTCAGGGTTTCTCCAGTCTCTGTCAGGCCAGTAAGTCTCATCTTTTTCTGTGAGTTAGAATTTTGTTCTACATTTTTCTCCAGCTCTGTCCAGGACTCTCTGTTGTGATCCCTGTCACAGCAGTCAGTGGTGGTAGCCAGGCACCATCTAGTTCTATTGGACTCACTCTGGTGGAGGCTGTGGTAGTTGTGGTCCATTAGTCTTTTGGACTAATCTTTCTCTTGTATCTTGTTTTTTCATTCTCCCTTGCTGCTGAAGGGGTGAGACCAGTGGAGTATCTTAGATGGCTGCTTGCAGGATTTTAAGACGGCAGACACTACTCCCCAAGGTAGAGTGTAGAACATTTTCTTTATAAAGTGTGTTATGCCAGTTGAGCTAGATGTACCCCGAGACCATGGTCCCCACAGCCCTCCGCCCAGCAATTCAGTCCCTCAGGGAGTTTGGATGCGTCTATGGAGCTTCCATAATCTTTCCTTGTACAAGATGTGCTGGCTTCCCCAGTATTGTGTACTCTCTTGCCCTTCACCAAAGACTGGTTTCTGTTTTAACAACCTTGGAGTCACTCTAAATCTCATCACTCCCTTGTTATATAAGTTATTCCTTACAATAACAAATCTATTTTTCTCCTTTCCATTCCTCTACCACTAACCTTGCACACATTTCTATGAGGTTGCTTCAATGGTGCTTATCTAGTCTTCACTGAGCCATCTTTTCCATTCACTCCATCCTTCACAATAATGTCCACTGGATCTTCCAAAAGATTTAACTTTGATTACATTACTTTTCTGATGGCATCTCATTGTCTGAAGGATTAGAACATATTTCACCCCTGTCACTTAAGAACCTCTGTACCCCGGTACCTTCTTATTTTTACTAAGTATTTCTTACTAATGTTAAAACAAGAAGAGCTTTCATTGATGTATTTTACAGAGTCTGTGATTCCCATATGGCATTTGGTATGAACATGCTAAATTATATTGCCATAGCTATTGAAGGGCTATTTAACTGTGTTATAGTGGAAGTGCTACGGCAATGTGCAATAGGGAAATGCATTTTTATATTCTTGAAAGGAAATGTCTATTCAAAAAAGGGGTGCACACCTGTTAGAATGGATAAAGTAAAAAAGAAAACAATGTCAAGTGTTGTTAAAGATATGGAGCAAATGGATCATTCATCCACTGCTAATAGGAATGCAAAATGGTGCAGTTTGGCAGCTTTTGATATATTTAAGCATGCATTTACTACATGATGCAGCAATCCCATTCCTGGATATTGATAATTGAGAATTAAAAAGGTTTGCACATAAACCTGTACACAAATAAAGCTGTCCATTTATTTGTAATGACCCCAAACTAGAAACAAACCAAATGCTCTTCAATGAGTGAATGAATAAAAAATTGTGGTATATCGATATAACAGAATACTACTCAGCAATAAAAAGAACTAATGATATACTACAAAGTGGAAGGAGCTCAAATACATTATGCTTAGTGATGAAAACCAATCTCAAAATGTTTTGTACTGTAGTATCAATTTATGTAACATTCTCAAAATGAAAAATTATACTGATGGAGAACATACCAATGGTTGTTGGGGACTAGGGTAGGGGGAAAGAATGTGTCTATAAGAAGTGCATGAGGGAGTTTTTTGTGGTCATGGAACAGTTCTGTATCCTGATTGTCATGATGGTTATACAAATATATACGTGTGATAAAATTGTATATAACTATACATCAAAATAAAAAAAAAAATGAGTACATGTAGAAACCGGTGAATTTTAAATAAAGTATATATGGTAGCTTAATTATTAGTATGGTATCAATGGTTACCATAGTTATGGAAGATGGTATCGTTGGAAGAAACTGAAGGTACACAGGAACTCTCTGTACTATTTTTTGCAACTTCTGTGTCAGTTCCAAACTATTTCAAAATATATATTTTTTAAATGTGAGAGAGGTAGCTAAGATATTTTCATTGCCATAACAAAGACTAAATAGCTAATTATGCAGAGACAATGCAGACATAAAACTCTCTTGCCAACATAGAGAACTGTGGCATCACCATCATTTTCATTAACAGAGCAAAAAAAAAAAACACATGGGAAAGAACAAAGTTCATCTTTTCAGAGATCAACTGATAGAGACGCAGTCTTTAAAGTTTGTATTTTTGGCAAATGTGTAAGTCCAGCTTAAGAGCTTTCTAGAGCAAGAAGTAGCTCCGCACAAGTAGTGCAGGACAAGTTTGATATGTGACCCAGAATAGGAACCAAGGTGGAAAAAGCCAGAAACACAGAAAGCCTATGTTCTCCTACACTAGTAATTTGAGAGCTGATTTAGCAGTCATATCATAGAAACTGTTCCCAAATTCTTGAAATTTTAGAGTGGAAAAAAACAAAACAAAAGAAAACACCCACACTAATGCAAGAAGCCAGCTGTTTAAATAGGCTAAATAAACCAAATAAACCTCAGCCTCTACTGGGAAGACAAATGTCATAGTCAGATAATTATTACAACTTTTTTTACAGAGGAGAAAACGGAGGCTATCAGAACATACTGTATATATTCTAGAATTTTCAGGGCATATCTTGGTACTATAAACCACATAGAAGCAGATTTTTATTTTTCAAAGTTCAGTAGATCTTTTTGCATTCATTCATTCATTTATCTGTTCATTTATTGAACAAATATTAATTGATTCTTTATGTGTCATGAACTCTGTATGCCAGTGGCTGGGGATACAACAATGACCACAAACAAGACAGCAAGACCTCATTAAAAATTACAATAGGAGAAACACTACACAAATAACTGCAAAAAGTTACTAAAATTGTGATAAGTGCAAAACAAGAAATGGGCATAATATTATGAAAATATATAATAGGGGAGCTGATGAATATTAGAGTCAAGGATAGCTCCCTAAAATGAGTCCCTTCCACCCTAAACTTCCATTTCTCACAATACCAGGTTGTATTAAAAAAAAAAAAAAAAAAGCAGCAGTCTTTCAGTGAGGTAGATGTGGTGCCCAAGATGTATCTCAATCAGTCATGATCCAAGATAACAGAGATCCATGAAATGGAGTGTAGGAACAGAAGAATGGAGCATGATAACGAGGACTCAGGGTAGGTAATTCTACTTCCACTTCTCTCATCTGTCAGTTTGTCATATTGTAGTGGCTTGTGTGTTGCTATGATGCTAGAAGTTATGCCACTGGTATTTCAAACACCAACAGGGTCACTCATGGTGAACAGGTTTCAGCAGACTATGACAGACTAGAAAAAACATTTTGACAATCTGCTTCCAAAAATTAGCCAATCAGAGTCTTATATATCATAACAGAATATTGTCCAATGTAGGGGTGGAAGATAAATCCCCTCTCCTTAGGGCTGAATGTACTCACACATACCAGCGATGATAAAGATGGTGCAGGATCAGGCAATGTTTCTTTCTGTTATACATAGGGTCGCGATGAGTCAGAACCAACTTGACAGCAACTTACAACAATAACAATTCTACACAGCCATGTTGAAGAACGGTTTACTGGTTCCCGTGAGGTCTCTTTTCGGGTAGCAGATCTAGTGCTTGAGCTGGTCATGGGCAGCCCTGATATCCCTAATGAGGAGGGAGAGCTGGGGAACTAGTAGAGCTGGTACTTGGAAACACATGACACATCAGTAAACTGCAGGGGACAGATATTTGGTCTAGGCACCTAGAATCTGAATAGGGAAACCATGGCTAGAAAGAGAAGACTCCTAGCTAAGGTTGAGTCTGAAGTTTATGGATTAATGATAACTAGTACACACTCCAACTTTGAGGAATCCTTTGGCCTCCTGCCTAATTTCCCCAACTTTGCTGCCATCAGTCCAGCTGTAGGTAGTTCTCAAGCAATCCTGATTTGAGGCAGGACAGATTTAAGCACCAGGTTTAAGTTAGTTTGGCAAGCATTTGAAGATCTGGTTGATAAGTGACCATGTCCTTATAGACTTGAAGTGTAACCTGGTCCTTTAATTGTAATATCCTTTGCACCAAGGAATGAGCACAGGTTCTCCAGGGGCTCAAGGTGGCGTTTAAGTGACAACACCCCACATCTCACTTAAAGACAACCTTTCTGACCAATCCTGAACCACTATCCAAGGATGGAAAGATTTTTTTTTTCTTTACTCAGAAACCTGTAGTCTGTTTGCTACTCAGAACACCAAAAACAGAGCTTGTTAAGGTGACGCCAAAAGCATCTCCATCTTTTCTTTACCAAAGTTTTCACCACGTTTTCTCTCCAATGGTCACAGGTGTCCAAGTATCATTAAGAATTCTGATATCTGAGAGTTACCGACATGTGTTTGCAGGTCAGACCCTCATTCCCACCCTACCATGAACCTTGTCATACAAACTTAATCCAAAATCCAAAGAGACATAAAAAAAGGGAAAACACAAGATATAAAATGCCAGAAGTTTTAGAGGAAGAAAACGTTACTGCCAGGTGGGGGAAAACCAAGAGCTTCAATGAGGAAGCGGCATATAAGCTAAGCATTACAGAATTGGTAATACAGCTCCCATGGAGCTACACTACTCATATCTCTCTTCAAGAGAATCCGCTGCAAAAAAGCGCAGTTGATTGACAGCCTCCAGTTGCCATGTTCTGGTTGTTAGCCACCATTAATTCAATTTGACTTGTGGTAATCTTACGTACAACAGAACAAAACACTGCCTGATTCTGTATCATCCTCACCATCACCAGCATGTTCAAGTCCATTATTGAAGCTATTGTGCCAATCTATTTCAGCAAGGATTTCTCTTGCCCTTATTGTCCCTCTGCTTCACAAAACATGCTGTACTCCTCCAGCAATTGATCCTTCCTGATGACATGTCCAAAGCAAGCAAGTCAGACAGTGTTCTATTGTGATCTATAAGGTTCTCATTGGGTAATTTTTGGAAGTAGATTGCCAGGCCTTTCTTCCTAACCTGTTTTAGTATGGAAGCTCTGTTGAAACCTGTCCACCATGGATGACCCTGCTGGTATCTGAAATACTGGTGGCATAATTTCCAGCACCACAGCAACATACAAGCCACCATAGTACAGCAAACTGATTTATGGGTGGTGGCCAGCTGCTATACCTTCCCTTTGAATCTACCACAACACTTAGCTCAAGCCATGATTCCCTAAGGCTGTTCCCAGCCAATAACTGAGCATAGTGGGATTATTAGAGAAGGGTCATTTCTGCCCAACATGGGACTTCTCTAATTGGAAATCTCTGCTCATGGGCTCCTCATTGGCCTGGCTGAGACTTTCTTGGTGTTGTGCTGTGATTTGAGGCTATTTATAGCTAATATTTCTTCACTCTTTCCTTTCACAGGTGTCATACCTGCATCATGGTCTGAAGGCTCTTCCCAACTACTCTTGTACATCTAAACCATCCTGGTGTCTGCTTCTTGAAGAACCTGATCTTAGAATTAAAAAAAAAAAAAAAATTTCCCATGCTTGATTCTGTCTCAGCCATTGAGCCCATCCTTAAGCTACTGTAGTTCTACAAACATCAATTCATTCATTCATTCACCCATTTAATAAATCATACCTGAGGGCTTATAAGAGAGACAATTACAGTTAGAGGAATAGACTCTGAAGTCCAAATACTTAAATTCAGTTCTCAGTTCCAACCACTTAGATCAATAGGACTTAAATCAGCTGTGATTCAGTTTCCTCATTTTTAAAAAGAGGGTACTAGAATACCTATTCTGTAGAGTTTTGTGAGGATTTTAAAAATAAAACATACGAATAATTTAGAACAGAATGTGACACATAATAAGTACTTAAAATAAGTATTCTTAGTCAATAATTCTCAGTGCAACACCCTCTGTTAGTATCTGGAAATATGGAAGTTAATGAAGGAGACATAGCACATACCATCATGGAGTTTACATTCTAGTGGAAAAGACAAAAAAGCAAGTAAGTAGAAAATTAAAATAATTGTGCATGCTATTGAGTGCTAGAGAGAGAAAAGGGGGGGTGCTGAGTCAGTGGGGTACTACTTAATTTGAGTGGTCAGGAAGAGCTTCTCTAAGAAAGAGCATTCCAGGTAGAGATAACTGCTTGTTCAAAGGTCCTGAGGCAGTGAGGAGCTTAGGACATTTGAGAAAATGAAAGAACAGCAAGATGTTCTTGCAAAATAGAGGAATCCTAGAACTTTATGCTCATGTGTACATTGCAGACACGTCTCAGGATAGCTCCTCAGTCCCACCTGCACAGTTTGGTCCAATTCCTCATTGATGCTTGATATTACTAGAACATTTATCCAAGTTTTTAATGTGCTTCAGCCCCACATTTACCTTACATTTCACCCAGGTATTCTTGTAGTAATCACCTTGAGCATTCCCTGTTTTTAAGCCAACTGTTGCTCCCTACTCAGCCACGTGCTTAGACAATCGATGACTCTGGGTAGGATCTGACTCAGATGATAAGAGCATTAACTCTGGAACCAGACTTCCTGAGGTCTCACCATCACTTGCTCTTGTGCAAGTAACTTCGTCTTCCTGTGCTTCAAATTACAGATTAGTGTATGGGGATCAAAAATGCCTTTTACATAGTCAGGCTGCTGTGAGTGCTCAATAGATTAGCATAAGTAAAACCAGAACTACTGTATACTACTGTAGTATACAGTATACAGAACTACTGTACACAGTATGTAGATGTTAACTTTTATCATCATCATCACCATCACATAAGCTCCTGGTATTAACTTTGTAACTCTGTCTTCGGGGCTGTTTGATGTTTCATCATGCCTTGCTGAACTTCTCTTTTCTCTCAACCCTAGAAAATTTCTCACTGCCTTCCCTTGCACTGGGTTCTGCAACAGAGTTACCACTCCCAACTAGAAGAGGAAAATTCAGAACAACATTGGGAATGCCTAAATGTTCACACACACACACACACACCCTCTACCCTTACGACCCCCAAGTACCATCTGTAATAATGCATATTCCTTTACCATGTAACTCACAGAATAGGCTGAATCTCTCACTATGTTGGTATTCTCCTCTATGTTCCATCATAAATGATAGTTTTAGAGAAAGCAACTGACATTTTCAATAATCATGATCTTTAGTAAAATGGCATCTAATTTCAATGCTTTCAAATGCAACTCCTTTCTAAGGCACAAAGCAGCCAGACTTCCTTTTCACTGAAGAGATTGCTAACACGATGACACCCAACCATCGGCCACCTCCCACACACATATCGACAGCTGGGGAGCTTTCAGCTGTCTCCATAGCTATCATCTTCTTCCCATTCACCTCTCTCACAGAATGGATTGCGATGGTAGCATTTCACTCAGTTGAGACTAGGGGCTTATGCAGATTGACAGATACAATTATCACATTCTCCTCCTGGCATGTGGTATCTAAGTAATAGTCTCCATATTTATTCAGCATTAATCAGGAAAGAGTTCAATCAGTTGAAGAGAGATTTTTCAAACAAGGCTCTGCCCAGAAGACTCATCCAATAACCATGGCCCTGAATTCTCATATGAGGATGACATCTTGCCCCGTGTATGCTTCAAGGAACAGTTATCACTCAAGGACCCCAGGCCTTTATGAGGGCATTCTGGTTGGCACAGTGATGGGCCTGCAGGGAGACCTCACTCTGTATATTCTGGGAGGATGCAACAATGCAGGGAGTTCTGTCATGAAGGGAGTAATCAGAGAATGATGACTGCAGGGAAACAAAATGTGGTTCATCACAATTTGGGGAGTTTAGTTAGTTGTTATTGTTTTTGTTAGGTGCCTTTGGGTCAAACTTTTTTTTTTGGAATTTTTAAATTTTTTAAATTTTTTATTGTACTTCAGGTGAAGGCTTACAGAACAAATACTTTCTCATGAAACAGTAGTACACATATTGTTTTATGACATTGGTTAACAACCCCACAACATGTCAACCCTCTAACTTCTCAACCTT